>NC_041390.1:473084208-473112734 GCF_002162155.2 Triticum dicoccoides
AGGCCATCCAGACGAGGAGGGGAGGGGCAGGCAGGCAGGCGAGCTGGTGGCGTGGCGCGGTGGCGCGCGCGCGCGCCGGGCACACTCCCCTCCCTCTGTCGAGGACGAAGACGACAGAGGAGGGAGGCGGGCTGGGCCGGCCAGCTGCTGCTGGGCTGCACAGGGAGGAGCCCCAGGTAAGCTTCTCCTTTTATTTATTTCCGTTTTCTAATTTCTGACATTTGTTTTGATTTAAATAAAATATTAAATCATTTTATTATCTTATGCCAATTTTTGCAGGAGCTAGATATATTATTCGAGAGCTCCCCAACAGGTGGCATAATTTTTGGACATATATTAATATATATAACTAATATATTTCCAATGCAAATATTTATGCATTAATTCCAAATGCCCAAAATAAATACCTATGAGCTCTTAAAAATATTGGTTTGATTTTTATCTCTGTCCAATATTTTCAGAGAGCAACATGAGCATTTTCTTGGACCCTTTTGGAGAAATTTTTATTTGGGTCATTTTCAAAAATGATTCTGAGGGTTTCACAAATCCCCATTTCAAGTTTCTGATGAAAGAGTAAACATGATGCAACACTCTAATGCATGACTAGCTAGGGTGTGACACCTAACCATAGACATGCGTTGTCATTTGATAACGGAATCACATCATTAGGAGAATGATGTGATGGACAAGACCCATCAGTTAGCTTATCATACGATCGTTCAGTTTATTACTACTTCTTTCTTAATGTAAAATACATGTTCCTGAGACCATGAGATCATGCAACTACCGGATACCGGAGGAATACCTTGTGTGCTATCAAACATCACAACGTAACTAGGTGATCATAAAGATGCTCTACAAGTATCTCCGAAGGTGTCTGTTGAGTTGGCGTGAATCGAGATTGGGATTTGTCACACTGTGTATCGGAGAGGTATCTCAGGGCCCTCTCGGTAATACAACATCACAAGAAGCTTCCAAGCAAAGTGAATAAGGAGTTAGTTATAGTATGATGTATTACGGACCAAGTAAAGAGACTTTTCAGTAATGAGATTGAACTAGGTATGAAGATACCGACGATCGAATCTCGGGCAAGTAACATACCGACAGGCAAAGGGAACTATGTATATTGTCATAAAGGTTCGACCGGTAAAGGTATTCGTGGAATATGTAGGAACCAATATGGACATCCAGGTCCCGTTATTTGTTATTGACCGGAGAAGCGTCTCGGTCATGTCTACATTATTCTCGAACCCGTAGAGTCCACAAGCTTAATGTTCGTTGACGATATAGTATTATAGGAGTTATGTATGTTGGTGACCGAATGTTGTTCGGAGTCCCGGATGAGATCCCGGACATGACGAGGAGCTCCGAAATGGTCCGGAGGTAAAGATTGATATATAGGATGGCCAAGGGGTAATCCCCACGGGGCTTTAGGTCGATGCAAAAGGATGTTTTGCATAGGTCAGGGACCAAACGCCGGAGACCCTGGCGTCTGGCCCAAGGCCAGATGCCGAGGAGTGCGACGTCTGGTCCTGGAAGTCCGAGAGGGACTCTTCCTTGCGGGCAAAACCGACTTTGAGGAGGCTCTTTCTCCAAGTTTCGACCCCAGGGCTCAACATATAAATAGAGGGGCAGGGCTAGCACCCGGAACACATGAAGAATCACCAAGCCGTGTGCCGGCAACCCCGTCCCCTCTAGTTTATCCTTCGTCATAGTTTCTGTTGTGCTTGGCGAAGCCCTGCAGAGATTGTTCCTCACCACCACCGTCACCATGCCGTCGTGCTGTCGGAACACATCTACTACTTTGCCCGTCTTGCTGGATCAAGAAGTGAGGATGTCATCGAGATGAACGTGTGCTGAACGCGGAGGTGCCGTACTTTCGGTACTTGATCGGGACGGATCGTGAAGGTGTATGACTACATCAACCGCGTTGATAATTGCTTCCTCTTAGCGATCTTCACGGGTATGAAGATGCTCCCACATCTCGTAGCTATGCATCTCCATGGATAGATCTTGCATGTGCGTAGAGTTTTTTTGTTTTCCATGCAACGTTCCCCAATAGTGGCATCCAAGCGAGGTCTATGCGTAGATGATATATGCATGAGTAGAACGCAAAGGAGTTGTGGGCGGTGATGTTCATGATGCTTACAACCAACGTCTTATTTTGATTCGGCAATATTATGGGATGAAGCGGCCCGGACCAACCTTACATGTCCACGCACATGAGACCGGTTCCACTGACTGACATGCAACTTCTTTTGCATAAAGGTGGCTGGCTGGTGTCGGTTTCTCCTACCATAGTTGAATCGAATTTGACTACGGCCGGTCCTTGAAGAAGGTTAAAACAACAAAGTTGATAAACCACCGTTATGGTTTTTGTGTAGGTAAGAACGGTTCTTGCTAGAAGCCCATAGCAGCCACGTAAAAATTGCAACAACAAAGTAGAGGATGTCTAACTTGCTTTTGTAGGGAATGTTGTGATATGATATGGTCAAGACATGATGTGATGTACGTTGTTGTATGAGATGATCATGTTTTGTAATATCGAAAACAGATAGGAGCCTTAGGGTTGTCTCTTAATTATTGTATGAAATGCAAGCATCATGTAATTGATTTACTTTATCGCTATGTGTAGGATCAAAAGTATGTCTAGAGGGGGGTGATTAGGCTACATGACCAAATAAAAATCTAGCCTTTTCCCAATTTTAGTTCTTGGCAGATTTTAGCTATCTTAGCACAAGTCAAGCAATCTCCACACAATTCAAGCAAGCATGCAAAAGAGTATATGAGCAGCGGAAAGTAAAGCATGCAACTTGCAAGAATGTAAAGGGAAGGGTTTGGAGGATTCAAACGCAATTGGAGACACGGATGTTTTTGTCGTGGTTCCGATAGGTGGTGCTATTGTACATCCACGTTGATGGAGACTTCAACCCACGGAGGGTAACGGTTGCACGAGTCCACGGAGGGCTCCACCCACGAAGGGTCCACGAAGAAGCAACCTTGTCTATTCCATCACGGCCGTCGCCCACGAAGGACTTGCCTCACTAGCGGTAGATCTTCACGAAGTAGGCAATCTCCTTGCCCTTACAAACTCCTTGGTTCAACTCCAAAATCTTGTCGGAGGCTCCCAAGTGACACCTAGCCAATCTAGGAGACACCACTCTCCAAGAAGTAACAAATGGTGTGTTGATGATGAACTCCTTGCTCTTGTGCTTCAAATGATAGTCTCCCCAACACTCAACTCTCTCTCACAGGATTTGGATTTGGTGGAAAGAAGATTTGAGTGGAAAGCAACTTGAGGAAGGCTAGAGATCAAGATTCATATGGTTGGAATGGAATATCTTGACCTCAACACAAGTGTAGGTGGTTCTCTCTCAGAAAATGTGTATTGGAAGTGTAGGTATATTCTAATGGCTCTCTCCACGAATGAAGAGTGGGTGGAGGGGTATATATAGCCTCCACACAAAATCTAACCGTTACACATAATTTGCCAAACTCGGTGGGACCGAATGGTTAAACTCGGTCGGACCGATTTAGCAAACCTAGTGACCATTAGGATTTTCGATGGGACTGAGATGCAACTCGGTAGGACCGATATGGTTAAGGTTAGGGCATAACGTAATCTCGGTGTGACCGATTACACAAACTCGGTGGGACCGATTTTGGTAATAAGCTAACCAGGGAGTTGGTCAGGTAAACTCGGCGGGACCGATTCGCTCATCTCGGTGAGACCGAAATGTTACAAAAGGGAAACAGAGAGTTTACATTGCAATCTCGGTGGGACCGATCGCTCATCTCGGTAAGACCGAAACGTTACGAAGGGAAACAGAGAGATTACAATCCCATCTCGGTGAGACCGAGATCCCTATCGGTGAGACCGATTTGCCTAGGGTTTGTGGCAGTGGCTATGACATTTGAAACTCGGTGGCGCCGGATAGAAAGAATCGGTGGGGCCGAGTTTGACTTTTGGTTTAGGTCATATGTGGATGTGGGAAGGAGTTGAGGATTTTGGAGCATATCACTAAGCATTTTGAGCAAGCAATCCATTAAGCAACACCTCATCCCTCCTTGATAGTATTGGCTTTTCCTATAGACTCAATGTGATCTTGGATCACTAAAATATAAAATGTAGAGTCTTGAGCTTCAAGCTTGAACCAAACTTTTTGTCCTTAGAATTTTGAGGGATCCACTTTCCTCATCCATGCCATGCCATTCATTGAGCTTTTCCTGAAATATTAATCTTGGAATAATGTTAGCTCAATGAGCTATATGTTGTTAGGAATTACCAAAACCACCCAGGGATAGTTGCACTTTCAATCTCCCCCTTTTTGATAATTGATGACCACATATAGATCAAAGCTTCGACAAATGATAATAAGAGTGAAAGATATTGTCGCTTTGAGAAGTATGTGAAAAGCAAGAGCTCCCCCTAAATTTGTGCATATCTTAAGATTTGCTTTGGACTGCAAATGCACAATGAGTTAGGATCATGGGTTACTCTTCCATGTCACATACATCTTGGTGGAGCGCTCAAAATGATAAGAATTAAATACATGCACTCAGCACCAAGCAAAGTGAATGATCATATAAGGATAAGTAAGATAATATCATCTAACAAGCATAAGTGTAGCTTATGATCAACCACATGATCATCGATGTCTCACAGATAATAACATAGTATCTCAGGCAATCAAAAGACAGACAAAGTTCAACCACCAAAGCAAGAGAGAATAAAAAGCAACACTCTCTCTTGAAGCCTATAATCTATACATTTTTCTCCCCCTTTGGCAACAAGTTACCAAAAAGTTCATAGAAAATGCATAGCACTAGAATGTCTCTCAAGCTTGGTCTTTAGGTGGTGGTGTCCGGAGAACGCCAAGGATGAAGGCTTCAGTTGATGTGGATGGAGCTGAAGGAGTTGGTGCTGGAGCTGGTTGCGCTGGAGGTGTAGCTAGTGCAGATGAAGTGACTCTAGTGTCTGGAACAGGCACTGCAGCAGACCTTTGAGCTCTAGGCACTCTGGCAAATGCATCAGTGGTTGTCTTGCCCTTCCTCTCCTGCATATCATCTTGAAGTTGCTCCACAAAAGATTGAATCTTAGTTACCTTCACATCCAAGTCATAGAATTTTTGCTCCACGATTCTTTCCAAGCTCTCCTGGTTTTGAGTTAGGGTGGCCAGTCCCTTCTCAATCCTCAGAGTGGATGCAATCAGGTAGCCAAGCTGATCTTGCTTGCTTTTCAAAAAGTACTCAGATGCCTCCTCTTGAGTTGGCATCTTGGCAGCCTTCTCTTTCTTTGCTTTCTCCTTCTTCTCTTGAGCTTGTACTGATGATGGTTCATTCTCATTCATCACAACTTGATTGTCCTCAAAGTCAGGATAGATAGGCAAGTGTTCCTTATCCAACAAGTATGTGCCTGTGCCCATCTTTGAGTTTATCAACTCCTGGATCTGTGGGGCATATCCATAACTTCTTTTCTGGTCAGTTGCAGTCCTCTTGATAGTCTCAACTATAAGGCTCATGACCTTGAACTTCTGTGGCACATCAAATATATGTAGCAAGTTAATTGCATGGCCTCTGATCATTCTGTGATCACCAGACTTGGGCAAGAGAGTGTGCCTAAGGATCCAATTGATTGTAGGCAGCCCTGACAGCAAGTGTTTTACTGACCTAAACTGGTGAGTCTCAAGATCATCTTCAGGAATCTCCTTGTACATGTTTGCCATAGAGTTGTGATCCATCTTTTTCTTGGCATAGACATCCAAGTCATCTTCTTCTTCCTTAGGAGCATTGATCAGATTTTCCCATTCCTCAATAGTTGAGTGGTACCTTGTACCTTCAGACATCCATACTATCCTGCCATCTGGATAGAAGTGTGCTGTGGAGTAGAATTGCATTATGAGCTCCTCATTACACTTTGTGAGCTTCTGCCCAACAAAGTCTGCAACTCCACAAGCACTGAAGCTGTCAAACACACCAGGATAATGTTCCTCATTTTCCTTGATATACTTCCAGTCGACCCACCTCATTTCACATACTATAGGCTTCTTGTCCAACAACACTGTCTCATAGAAGTCATGCCGTTCCTTTGTGTGGAACCTGTAATCAACAACAGTCCTTCTCCTGGTAGCATATGGATCTGTCTCTCTCCATAGCCTCAACCCTGAGTCTCTCCTGATCTTCATGTTCTCAGCCACAGGATGAACATCATTGTGGTATGGAATCTTGGGTTTGAGCTTTCTCAGGACTTGTCCTTCATCATCTTCATCAGCAGCAACTTCAGGCACTGGGGCCTTGTTCTTCTCAGCAGCTAGTATACTCCTGGTATTCCTCTTAGGTGCACTCTTGGCCTTGGAGGCTGCTTTGGGTGCTTCTTTGGGCTTTGATGAAGCAGCCCCTGTCCTGATAGCATCACCCATAAGCTTCTGGGCCTTAGGTGCTGGTGCAGCAACCTCTTCTTCCTCTTCCTCTTCAGAATCTCTCATGATTGAGGATCTCCCAAGCACTCTAGCAGTGGTCTTTTTGATTCTCTCCTTCCTCTTCTTCCCTTCTACAGCAGCCTCTTTGGGTTCAGATCCCAAAGGGACTTGAGTAGATGCTCTGGCCTTAGACATTGGAATTCCCTTTGCAGGAACCTTTTGCTTCATGCCTGGCTTGGTGGCAGCAGCAGTGCTATATTTCTTCTTAACCACTTTCTTCTTGGAAGTGGCCTCATCCTCAACTGCCACATAGTCTTCATCCTTAGACTCTAAAGTTTTCTTCTTCCTTGTTCTGGTGGAAGCTTTGGGCAAGTTGTTGGGAGTGCTCCTGCTACCATCATCTGAACTGCTAGAGGGACTAGTGCCCTCACTCAGGTGAACCTGCTCCTCTGACCTGTTCTGGCTGTCACTCTGATCAGACATATTGCAAACACTGACAGAAGACCCTGTGAATAGATATAGATGAGATAGAGTGGATGAGCATCATAAAATGCAGAGGTTTTTGCAAGAGAATGAGTTAAAAACTTAGTTTTAGTTTTCCACAAAAAGCATTTCGGATCAACCGATTTGCAAACTGGTGATACCAAAGCAGCTGTTGGGACCTAAACCAGTGAACTCGGTCAAACCGAGTCACAGTTCGGTGGTACCGAGACTGCTAGGGTTTCACAAAGTCCTGAACTCGGTCACACCGGTTTGCAATTCTTGGTCAGACCAAAAATTACATGTGCAATGGCCTGAGCCGAATCGGTGGTACCGAGTTCCACAACTGGGATGGTCCGAGATGGTTTCGGCGGAAACCTAACCCTAAATTTTCAATTCAACTCTAATCTACAGAGTGTTTTGACTGGATAGAAGCATTTCAATCATGGTAAGAATCATAATGAACACAATGTGCTAGGAATGGACGGGGATAGCATCGTGATCGAGTCCATACCCTAGTTCAGCGATGAACTCGCTACGGCGGCAACGACAGGGAAGAATTCCGTTGACGGCGGCGGAGACCAGCGACAGGAGGCGGCTGGCGACGAGGAGGACGATCCGGAGACCCAGGAGGCAGAGCGAGCTATGCGCGGGCGAAGGGGTTTCGGAGAAATTTCCAAAATTTTGCCCGTGAGTATATATAGCCCGACCCTGTCGGTGTGACCGAGTGGAACAACTCGGTGGCACCGAGATTCATAACTACAAGCAGTTACTTAAACTCGTTGTGACCGAAAGGTTCAAATCGGTTGCACCGAGATTGAAAACCTAGATCGACTTAGTGATCTCGGTATGACTGAAATGGAGGAATCAGAGAGACCAAAAAGCACAAAGAAGTTTTGGAAGTTTAAGTCTATGACGAATCGGGGACTCCGAGTCCTCCTCACACAGAGTGGTTCGAATCTGACTTGATCAAATTTTGTGATGTAGCATGAATAGAGTTTGAGACGAGAAAAGCATAGATAGCTAGAGAGGGTTCTTAGGCATTCTTGTCCATCCACTTGGCAAAAGAAAAGAAAACCAATCAATCAAAACAACAAGTGGATGTCCTCGAGTGAGTAAAATATGCAACCAACGTGCTCACACAATAAAATGGCAATTGAAATATGTGGCAGAGCATGCACAACCAATTCTAGCATCTATCAAACAATTGGCGATGACTAGGTCATCTATATATGAGTATATTGACTTAGGAGTCAAATGAGAACATTTGATCATAGGTCATACTCATCGTTTAAGCATAAGTGGGGTTACCACTTTTACATAAAGCATTTGTTGTGTTCACACCATTAGAGTTGCTTTAGCTCAATTCTTAGAGTAAAGCTCCCCCTAGATGTGATATCCCCCCCTAAGAGGGATGAACTAACCTTGGGTTTTGTCGATGATGACTTCATGTAGATGTTGAAGATGTGGATGCTCAATGTTGATGTAGATCATTTGAAGCTATCCATTGGAGTGAGTTGCACTTTCAATACCTACACGGGTTAGTCCCACAAGGAACAAACAAGGATATCCATAGACATAAAGTGATGCACACACAAGATGATGTCTATGAAAGCTTTTAGGTTACCTTGTACCTTGTCTTACCAACAAGAGGGTTTGTGACTCCTTGAACTAGTGCAAGATGTGGAAGTTGATTGCACTTGTTCTTGCCAAGATGATAAGAGTGAAGTATGTTGGCGGAGTCACCCTCAAGAACTCTCTAGTTCTTCTTCTTCGGGATCCACACCATCTTGATGGGAATCCTCGGTGTTGTAGTTGTACTTGATGAAGTGGAACTTGAAGTAGTCTTGGGAACCCACTTGACCAAGGCCTCAGGAGCTTCTTCAAATGCATCAATTTCCTCTTGAAGCTTCTCCTTGCCCTTTTGCTTGTGGTCTTGTGGTGGAAGATCATCTTGAGCTTGTGTCCCTTTGAGAGAAGTAGGATCATACTTCTCTTGTTGAGGAACAAACTTCGTCTTGGAGTATTGATCTTCTTCCCACTCAACTCCATTGGCATTGAACTTTCGTTCAGAACCAACACCTTGATTCTTCCGGTGCCTTCCTTGCTTGCGTACAATTTCCTCGAATTGCTTACTTCCGGCAAGGCTCTTGTAAACACTTTCTCTATAATTCCCTTCAATAAGCTATTTTCTTGCTCAAGTGTAACTTGGCTAAGAGAATCATTAGTGGAATCAAGAGAACTACTAGAAGCAACAATATTGGATTTAGCATGATTATTGTTACTACTAGAGGAAGAATCTTTCTTGTTCTTGTTACTAGACTTGACTTGAGGCATGTAAGTGGATAAGAGTAAACGCTTGGCAATGTAAGAAGAACTTTTCTAACGAAGATCATCATTGATTTCTTTTAAGAACTCATGCTCTTGCTCAAGGTTGAGCTTTTCAAAGCGTAATTTCTCATGAGTCCTTAAAAGTTCTCGATGATCTCCTAAGATAGTTTCATGAGCTAAATTAAGAGTGTTTAGTTCTTTAGTTAGAGACTCAATCTTCTCCTTATCATTGTCATTCATTTTATCTTGATTATCATGATTAATTGACGTTTCATCATAGTATTCATCACTAGAGTTGTCAACAAGTAAATCATCATCACCTAACAAGTCATCTTCATCACTATTGAAATCAACATACTCGGGCTGTGATACCTTTGGGCCTTTAGCCATGAAGCATGTTCCAACTCCTTCATTTGGTGAGTCAAATATGTCGTAGGAGTTGGTTGTCACAAGTGCTAGACCGGCAACACCTTCATCTTGAGTATATTCAGAGTCGGAGTGGTAGCTTCTCTCGGAGTGGTTGTCGGAGTCGGAGCCGGATACCCATTCACCAACATGAGCTTGATGTCTTCGTTTTGTGTAGCTCCTTGATGACTTGTCCTTTCTTTCCGAATCCTTGCTTCTCCGTGAGGGTCTTCGTTCATAACGATCATCTCTACACCTTCTTTCTCTAGATGGTGATTCTTCTCTTATACTTCTTCTCTTGGGAGAATCTTCTCTTCACTTGTAGGGGGCCGTACACTCATTGGAATAGTGTCCGGGCCTTCCACAATTGTAGCAATTTCGCTCTCGACTAGAAGATCTTTTGTCATTGTAGGACCTTGACTTGGAGCTTCTCTCTTTGCTTCTACTCTTGTAGAACTTGTTGAAGTTCTTCACCACTAAGCTCAATTCTTTATTGAAGGTTTGTTTCTCACTCGATGATGTGGGGGCTTCACATGAGGCTTTGTAAGCACCACTTGATTTGTTGTGAAGTTCCTCTTTATCCTTGAGTGACATCTCATGAGCAACAATTCTTCCGATGACTTCCGTTGGCTTGAGATCTTTGTAATTTGGCATCATTTGGATCAATGTGCACACGGTATCATATTTTCCATCCAAGGCTCTTAGGATCTTCTTGATAATGAATCTATCGGTCATCTCTTCACTCCCTAAGCCGGCAATCTCATTTGTGATAAGAGCAAGCCTAGAGTACATTTCAGCGACACCTTCACCATCCTTCATTTTGAACTTGTCAAGTTGACTTTGAAGCACATCCAATTTGGATTCCTTGACGGAGTCGGTACCTTCGTGCATATCAATCAAAATATCCCAAATTTCCTTTGCATTCTCAAGATGGCTGATTTTGTTGAATTCTTCGGGGCACAATCCGTTGAAGAGGATATCACAAGCTTGAGCGTTGTATTGCAGCATTTTCAACTCTTCCGCGGTGGCTTCACGATTCGGTTCTTTCCCGTCAAAGAATTCACCTTGCAAGCCAATACACACAATAGCCCAAACGGCGGGGTTATGTCCAAGAATATGCATTTTCATCTTATGCTTCCAACTAGCAAAATTAGTGCCATCAAAGTAAGGACCTCTATGGTGATAATTTCCCTCGCTAGACGCTATACTCTCCTAGGTTGTGAAACCACGGCTATGACCGCCAAAAGCTATGGAAATCAAAGCAAATGGAGACCAAAGCTCTGATACCACTTGTAGGATCGAAAGTATGTCTAGAGGGGGGTGATTAGACTACTTGACCAAATAAAAATCTAGCCTTTTCCCAATTTTAGTTCTTGGCAGATTTTAGCTATCTTAGCACAAGTCAAGCAATCTCCACACAATTCAAGCAAGCATGCAAAAGAGTATATGAGCAGCGGAAAGTAAAGCATGCAACTTGCAAGAATGTAAAGGGAAGGGTTTGGAGGATTCAAACGCAATTGGAGACACGGATGTTTTTGTCGTGGTTCCGATAGGTGGTGCTATCGTACATCCACGTTGATCGAGACTTCAACCCATGGAGGGTAACGGTTGCGCGAGTCCACGGAGGGCTCCACCCACGAAGGGTGCACGAAGAAGCAACCTTGTCTATTCCATCACGGCCGTCGCCCACGAAGGACTTGCCTCACTAGCGGTAGATCTTTACGAAGTAGGCAATCTCCTTGCCCTTACAAACTCCTTGGTTCAACTCCACAATCTTGTCAAAGGCTCCCAAGTGACACCTAGCCAATCTAGGAGACACCACTCTCCAAGAAGTAACAAATGGTGTGTTGATGATGAACTCCTTGCTCTTGTGCTTCAAATGATAGTCTCCCCAACACTCAACTCTCTCTCACAGGATTTGGATTTGGTGGAAAGAAGATTTGAGTGGAAAGCAACTTGAGGAAGGCTAGAGATCAAGATTCATATGGTTGGAATGGAATATCTTGACCTCAACACAAGTGTAGGTGGTTCTCTCTCAGAAAATGTGTATTGGAAGTGTAGGTATGTTCTGATGGCTCTCTCCACGAATGAAGAGTGGGTGGAGGGGTATATATAGCCTCCACACAAAATCTAAGCGTTACACATAATTTGCCAAACTCGGTGGGATCGAATGGTTAAACTCGGTCGGACCGATTTAGCAAACCTAGTGACCGTTAGGATTTTCGGTGGGACTGAGATGCAACTCGGTAGGACCGATATGGTTAGGGTTAGGGCATAACGTAATCTTGGTGTGACCGATTACACAAACTCGGTGGGACCGATTTTGGTAATAAGCTAACCAGAGAGTTTGTCAGGTAAACTCGGTGGGACCGATTTGCTCATCTCGGTGAGACTGAAATGTTACAAAAGGGAAACAGAGAGTTTACATTGCAATCTCGGTGGGACTGATCGCTCATCTTGGTAAGACCGAAACGTTACGAAGGGAAACAGAGAGATTACAATCCCATCTCGGTGAGACCGAGATCCCTATCGGTGAGACCGATTTGCCTAGGGTTTGTGGCAGTGGCTATGACATTTGAAACTCGGTGGCGCCAGATAGAAAGAATCGGTGGGGCCGAGTTTGACTTTTGGTTTAGGTCATATGTGGATGTGGGAAGGTAGTTGAGGATTTTGGAGCATATCACTAAGCATTTTGAGCAAGCAAGCCATTAAGCAACACCTCATCCCTGCTTGATAGTATTGGCTTTTCCTATAGACTCAATGTGATCTTGGATCACTAAAATATAAAATGTAGAGTCTTGAGCTTCAACCTTGAGCCAAACTTTTTGTCCTTAGAATTTTGAGGGATCCACTTTCCTCATCCATGCCATGCCATTCATTGAACTTTTCCTGAAATATTAATCTTGGAATAATGTTAGCTCAATGAGCTATATGTTGTTAGGAATTACCAAAACCACCCAGGGATAGTTGCACTTTCACTATGCGTTAGCAATAGTTGTAGAATCAATAGTTGGCGAGATGAGCCCGACACAATGATGGAGATCAAAGTGTCGAGCCGGTGACGATGGAGATCATGATGATGCTTTGGAGATGGAGATCAAAAGCACAAGATGATGATGGCCATATCATGTCACATATTTTGATTGCATGTGATGTTTACCCTGTAGGGTAACGCAACAGAAAACAAAAATATCCGACCTACGCACTAGCCCAGGACCACTATGGAGACTACATACAAGGTTTGATCTTTTTCGTTACCAACTCGTAGCGCAGCGGAAGTAGAGTCGATGACGATCGGCGATGCAGATCCCTGCAACTAGGATTTACAACCTCCCAACCGCGAGGATGTACTCCCTCGTCTGCCCCACGGACAGCCCTGCGGGAGGTGGTTGGACAGTCCCTCGGATGGTGTCACGGACAGCGCTTTGGGAGGCACTCTCAAAAGTCGGACGGTCACTCGGACAGCCCTTCGGGAGGACTCACATAACTCGGACCGTCACTTGGACAGCTCTTCGGGAGGCACTCTCAAAATAGCCCCTCGGGCACAAAGATCGAAACTACGACCTCTCTACAGGGTTGCATACATACGGTGTCATCTATCCGGCAGGGCTTTGCCGTCCAGAACTAGTTCCTGCCGAAACCCAGACAACCTTTCGGCTCTACGAAACTATTTCGCGGGGAGGGAGAGAGAAGCCAGAGCATTGCAATGGCACTTGTATGTGAGAAAGAGTGTGTCTTTAGGCAGCCCCCACCATCCCTATTTATAGGGAAAGCCCAAGGGTGGCTTCTCGAAGAAGCCAAGGGGAAAATACCAAAAGGCCCTCTAGGTGGCCTCTCTAAGAAGCTAAGCAGAAAAGCACTTTCACTATTCATGATGACATTTTTCAGCGTCCGTTCGAACCGAAAATATTTATGTGGGCCTAGAACATTTCCATTGTAACATAATTTTCTTGTTACAATAACTTCTACTTCATTTTTGATAACCTTTTGGATGATTTCAAAAGATCCAGACTTTCATACATGAGCTGGACATTCCAGTCTTCACTCTTTTTGCCTTTATACTTCTAACAGTTTATCTTTTAGTATTTCTCCTACTCTCAGAAGAAGCACCCAACTTAAGAGTGGCGTTAGCCCCAGACTTCCTAGGTGTGTAAGTCACACTAACACCCTTTGACCACTTTCTTTCTCTTTAAGTTGTTGTTTTATTCACCTTTCATCATATGACAGACGTTCTTCTGGATCCCTCTCTTATCAGTCTAATGCATAGTAAACACGTTACTAATAATTTGCAAACAAACATTGCTTTGGATATCTCATATCTTTTAGCCTTTGTTGGTCTCTGAAAATGATTTTCAGTTTCCATGACTATCACATAGCTATACAAACTTTTGAAGTTCGGGCCTCATGGAAGCAAACTTATTGTACTTGACTGAAACGGAATTCTAGCTTTTGGAAGAAAGGACGAGAGTCACATAATCCATAGCATTAGCGGGAGGATACCGAAAGCATGCGATAGGACAAAGTCCTTCTCGGCACTCTTGAGGACAATCCTCACATTACCTTACCAACTGTATGGATTTAACCAGATATTTAACAGCTATTCAATTTTAATAGGGAGGGTGAAAATGCGAGCCATTATTCTATAACTATTATGCAAATCACACTTATAAAGTGTTCATAATTAATTGCAGCGAGAATTAAAAATGTTAATTCTACAGTGCGCTCCCACTAAAATCAATATATCTCATAATTGACTCTGAGTGATTCAACACCCACATTTCCATTCAACGCCACGGTTCAAGATGAACTCAAATGGCGCAAACTTCAATCGATAGGCAAACTTGCCGATCACATCTCTATGTGATTCTTGTTCATCTTTTGATGCGTGTGTTCCGAGCTCAGGACTGTCCTGCCTGAACATCAAGACTACCAAGTGATCTCGCTGCGAGGTCTCAACTCACCTGCCTCACACTTCTCTAATCGTTCGCACGCATGTAGATCATGTGATACCCCGAAGAGATAGGTGTTGTGATGGTGCTACACTTGGGAGAACACTAACTACTTGATATTCTAAGTGAGAGATCACCCTAATAAAAGCGACTACCGCGCAATAAAAAAGGGTGCATCATAAGGGATAAATATCTCAGGCAATTCATAATAGCATGATATGGTATAGCCCTTTCCGACGGAGAAGTCTTGTATTTCTTCGTCTTCGGTATTTGCGTCGTTGTTCACCTTCGCAAAGATTGTCACCACCTTGTCGATGCACCAGATAATATTGCTATATCTATAGCTAATAAAATAAGTGCATTACTTAAGGTTGACACACAAGTCATTAAAGTGACAATCATATGGCTCCAGCCATCATGCTGAATCATGACACGCAGGTCATGTTAATCAAATTACATCATATAGTCATCTCATACATAATCAAATTAATATGAGCACTTCTATACCACATCACATGCAAACCATCCTGCAAAACCAAGTTAGACGCCTCTAATCGGTTCATACATAAAAGGTTTTACATGTCTTCTAAGGTTTCAAAACAAACCGAAGCTACCTACGTCCATCATCAAGTATGATTTATTCAAGTCGCTAGATTAACTTTGTAGGGTGTATGAAACACGAGATAATAAAATCTCGAGCCCCATACTGAACTTCGTCATATGCATGACCCCCGTGCAGATCATATCTGCATTTCCCTTTTGTCTGCGAAACATCCATCTTTCTTTAACTATGGTGGAACCCAAAGAACTGTTAGCACTTCGTTGATCTGTTAATCAGCATACTCAGGAGCAGCATGAAAGGATCGCGGATTTCCAGAACTTTGTGAGATTCCACCATGCCGTGAAGATCAGGATTATGCAAATTCAAGGGAAGCAATAGGAACATCGGGTAACAGATTTCATCTGCTACCTGCACACATAATTTTTAGTAATAGAACTCATCTATTACCTAATTTTATTGTGCAACACCCATACATCTCTATGTATTGTAGATCGCAACCTGCATCTACGCGTAGCACAACTCATCATGCCACAGTAGGGTAACACAGCAGAAAACAAAAATATCCAACCTACGCACCAGCCCAGGACCACTATGGAGACTGCATACAAGGTTTGATCTTTTTTGTTACCGACTCATAGCGCAGCAGAAGTAGAGTCGATGATGATCGGCGGTGCAGATCCCCGCAGCTAGGATTTACAACCTCCCAACTGCAAGGATGTACTCCCTCATCTAACCCATGGACATCCCTATGGGAGGCGGTTGGACAGTCCCTCGGACGGTGTTGCGGACAGCCCTTCGGGAGGCACTCTCAAAACTCAGACGGTCACCCGGACAGCCCTTTGGGAGGACTCACAGAACTTGGACCGTCACTTGGACAGCCCTTTGGGAGGCACTCTCAAAATAGCCCCTCGGGCACAAAGATCGAAACTACGACCTCTCTATAGTGTTGCACACATACGATGTCATCTATCCGATAAGGCTTCACCGTCCAGAACTAGTTCCTGCCGAAACCCAGACAGCCTTTCGGCTCTACGAAACTATTTCACGGGGAGGGAGAGAGAAGCCAGATCATTGAAATGGCACTTGTATGTGAGAAAGAGTGTGTCTTTAGGTAGCCCCCTCCACCCCTATTTATAGGCCAAGCCCAAGGGTGGCTTCTCCAAGAAGCCAAGGGGAAAATACCAAAAGGCCCTCAAGGTGGCTTCTCCAAGAAGCCAAGCAAAAAGCACTTTCACTATTCATGACGACATTTTTCAGCATCCGTTCGAACCGAAAATATTTATGTGGGCCTAGAACATTTCCAGTACCAAATAATTTTCTATGCATTCCGAAACAATTCCGAATTAGTGATTTTCATCTGCGAATAACAAACAAGAATGCATTTTCACTATTCAGGAAGACAATTTTTTATGTCCATTAAATCTGAAAATATTTCCGTGGGTCTTAGAATAATTCAATTACCCACTAAAATGACTTTGGATTTGTTCCGAAACAATTTCAGGTTAGTGGATTTCATCTGCGAAAAGCAACCAAACCAGCATCGGCAGCTCCGGAACGTTTCCGTTTTTTATCCCAAAAAATTCCCACAAGTTTCCAGAATAATTCTGGCACCCTCCAAGAATTATCAGACGTGTCCCGACCAATTTGACTTAATGGTATACCCTGAAACAACTTTTCAGTTTTACGATACTATTTCGCTATTCTCTCTAGAACTCTTTCGTTGTCTCCGAAACTTTTACTATGAATTTCTCTCAGACTCCCTGTCTACTATTTAGCAGATAGATTACCCTTAAGCGTGTGACCCTATAGGTTCGGTGAAGTATAGACATGACAGGAACCCTTTCTGATCAATGATCAACATCGGAGCCGTGGACACCCATATTGACCTCTATACCCACACGAATGAATATTCGAGTGAACCTCCAGTTGTCGTGTTCTATTCCTGTTGCTTCGCGATATGTTACAAATACCCGAGGTGAGATTTACTTGCATCCCCGTGGATCAACAACTTGTCCACCATGCTAGTTACCTCGTTACCGGTTTTGTTCTCTTTTCTTGTTTCCGTGTTCCGGCATCCCTATGATCAAATCATACTGTGTCTGGCCAGATGATGATGGATACCGTAACACCGAGAGGGCCCAAGAATATCTCTCCATCGTCGGAGGAGCGAGTCCCAATCTTGAGCTATCAAGTTACTTGACACACTTTTCCATGAACCGTTAAGCCGTCATAATAGCCACTGATGTCTACTATGCAACTTTATCCTTGTAGGCGTTGTTGGGCCTCCAAGTGCAAAGTTTTGTAGGACAGTAGCAAATTTCCCTCAAGTAGATGACCTAAGGTTTATCAATCCATGGGAGGTGTAGGATGAAGATGGTCTCTCTCAAACAACTCTCCAACCAAATAACAAAGAGTCTCTTGTGTCCCCAATACACCCAATACAATGGTAAATTGTATAGGTGCACTAGTTCGGCGAAGAGATGGTGATACAAGTGCAATATGGATGGTAGACGGTTGAATAATTATGTAACTATGTGAAGACTCTCTAACATTTAAGAAATTTAGATCTTGGAATATTATTCAAACAACAGGCAAAACAACATAAAATGACATTGCAAGGATATCACATATCATGTGAAGAAACAAAAACTTAGGCTCAACCTATACTAACCGATAATCGTTGATGAAAAAAGGTGGGATGCCAACTGGGGCATCCCCAAGCTTAGATGCTTGGTACTTCTTGAAATATTAATTAGGGATGCCTTGGGCATCCCAAGCTTGAGCTTTTGTGTCTCCTTAATTCCTTTCATATCACGGTTTCCCTAAATCTCAAAAACTTCATCCACACAAAACTCAAAAAGAACTCGTGAGATAGGTTAGTATAAATCCATGCAAACCTTATCATTCTCTAATGTAGAAAATCACTAAAATTATTATTTGATATTGCATACTAAATGCCTCTGCATATTGTAGGATCGAAAGTATGTCTAGAGGGGAGGGGGTGATTAGACTACTTGACCAAATAAAAATCTAGCCTTTTCCCAATTTGAGTTCTTGGTAGATTTTAGCAACTTTGCACAAGTCAAGCAATCAACCTATACATGCAATTCTAAGAGTATAGCTGCGGAAAGTAAAACAATTGCATATGAAGGTAAAGGGAGGAGTTTGAGAGAGCAAACGCAATGTTGACACAGAGATTTTTTATCCGTGGTTCTGATAGGTGGTGCTATCGTACGTCCACGTTGATGGAGACTTCAACTCACAAAGGGTAACAGTTGCGCGAGTCCACAGAGGGCTCCACCCATGAAGGGTCCATGAAGAAGCAACCTTGTCTATCCCACCATGGCCGTCTCCCACGAAGGACTTGCCTCACTCAGGTAGATCTTCATGAAGTATGCGATCTCCTTGCCCATACAAACTCCTTGGTTCAACTCCACAATCTTGACGGAGGCTCCCAAGTGACACATAACCAATCTAGGAGACACCACTCTCCAAGAGGTAACAAATGGTGTGTTGATGATGAACTCCTTGCTCCTGTGCTTCAAATGATAGTCTCCCCAACACTCAACTCCCTCTCATAGGATTGGATTTAGTGGAAAGAATATTTGAGTGGAAAGCAACTTGGGGAAGGCTAGAGATCAAGATTTATGTGGTTGGAATGGAATATCTTGACCTCAACACAAGTGTAGGTGGTTCTCTCTCAGAAAATGTATGTTGGAAGTGTAGGCACGTTCTGATGGCTCTCTCAACGAATGAAGAGTAGGTGGAGGGGTATATATAGCCTCCACACAAAATCTAACCGTTACACACAATTTACCAAACTCGGTAGGACCGAATCATGAAACTCGGTCGGACCGATTTAGTTCAAAATGTGAACATTAGGATTTTCGGTGGGACCGACACGTCAACTCGGTGGGACCGATTTCTTTAGGGTTAGGGCATAACGTAATCTCGGTGAGACCGATTACACAAACTCGGTGGGACCGATTTTGGTAATAGACAAACAAAGAGTTGGTCAGGCAAACTCAGTGGGACCGATTCGCTCATCTCGGCTGGACCAAAACGTCACGAAAGGGAAACAGAGAGTTTGCATTGCAATCTCAGTGGGACCGATCGCTCATCTCGGTTGGACCGAAACTTACAAAGGGAAACAGAGATATTACAATCCCATCTCGGTGAGACCGAAAAGACTAGGGTTTCTGGCAGTGGCTATGTCAAGAGAACTCGGTGGCCCCGGATAGAAAGTTTCGGTAGGGACGAGTTTGACTTTTGGTTTGGGACATATGTGGATATGAGAAAGTAGTTGAGGGCTTTGGAGCATATCACTAAGCATTTTGAGCACGAAGCTCATTAAGCAACACCTCACCCCCTCTTGATAGTATTGGCTTTTCCTATGGACTCAATGTGATCTTGGATCACTAAAATGAAAAATGTAGAGTCCTATGCGTTGAGCTTGAGCCAATCCTTTTGTCCTTTGCATTATGAGAGGTCCACTTTCTAATCCATGACATGCCAATCATTGAGCTTTCCTGAAATTTTTATCTTGAAATAGCATTAGCTCAATGAGCTATATGTTGTTAGGAATTACCAAAACCACCCAGGGATAGTTGCACTTTCAATCTCCCCCTTTTTGGTAATTGATGACAACATATAGATCAAAGCTTCGACAAATGATAATAAGATTGAAAAACATCGTCGCTTTGAAAAGTATGTGAGAAGCAAGAGCTCCCCCTAAATTTGTGCATTATTTAAATTTGCTTTTGAATGCAAATGCACAATCGATTAGGATCATGGGCTCTTCCATGTCACATACATCTTGGTGGAGCGCTCAAAATGATAGAAATTAGAAGCATGCACTCATAACCAAGCAAGTGAATGATCATATAAGGATATAAGAGATAATATCATCCAACAAGCATTAAGGGTAGCATATGATCAAACAAGTATCTCAGAAGAACATAAAGTATCTCATACAAGCACACAAAGAAGTTCAACCAAAAACAAGAGAGATAAAAAGCAACACACACACACTCTCTCTCTCTCGAAGCCTATGATCTATACATTTTCCCCCCTTTGGTAACAAGTTACCAAAAAGTTCAAAAATGCATAGTGCTAAACGTCTCCTAGGCTTGATCTCCGGGAGGTGGTGTAGAGAGAACTCTAAGGACAAAGGCATCTGTCGAAGTAGCTGGAGCTGATGGAGTGGCTGCTGGTGGTGGCACTGGAGTTGTAGCTGCCGGTGCTGATGATGTAGCTCTAGTATCTGTGACTGGCACTGCAGCAAACCTCTGGCTTCGGGGCACTCTAGCAAAAGCATCTGTAGTTTACTTGCCCTTCTTCTCCTCCACTTCCTCCTGAACTTGCTCAATTGCTGACTGGATCTCAGTTACATTGACATCAAGATCATAGAATTTTTGCTCAATGATCCTCTCCAAACTCTCCTGGTTTTGAGTCAGGGTGGCCAAGCCCTTCTCAATCCTCAAAGTGGATTGGATCAGATATCCAAGCTGATCTTGCTTGGTCTTCAAGAACACTTGAGATGCCTCTTCAACAGTTGGCATCCTTATAGCTTTCTCAGCTTTAGCTTTGGCTTTCTTCTCCTGTGCTTGAACTGATGATAGTTAATTCTCATCCATCACAACTGTGTTGTCTTCAAATTCAGGGTATATGGTCAGGTGCTCCTTATCCAATAGATATTTGCCTGTGCCCATCTTGGAGTTGATGAGCTCCTAAATTTGTGGGGCATACCCACAGCTTCTCTTCTGATCAGCTGCTGTCCTTTTGATTGTCTCTATAATCAAACTCATGACTTTGAACTTTTAAGGCACATCAAACAAATGTAGCAAATTAATAGCATGTCCTTTGATCATCTTGTGATCAACTGACTTGGGTAGCAATGTGTGCCTTAGGATCCAGTTGATGGTAGGCAGACCAGTCAATAAGAAGTGGACAGATCCAAACTTATGAGTCTCTAAAGCATCATTTGGGATCTCTCTGTACATGTGTGCCATAGTGTTGTGGTCTTTCTTCTTCTCGGCATAAACATCCAAGTCATCCTCATGTTCTTCTGGGGCATTGATAAACTGAGCCCATTCTTTAACAGTGGATTGGTACCTAGTACCTTCAGACATCCAAACTATCCTTCCATCTGGATAGAAGTGGGCTGTGGAGTAAAACTGCATGATGAGCTCATCATTCCACTTGGTTAGCTTCTGGGCAACAAATGTATCAACTCCACATGCTTTGAAGCTGTCATATACCCCTGGATAGTGATCTTCATTCTCCTTGATGTACTCCAAGTCAACCCATCTCATGTCACACACTATGGGCTTCTTGTCAAGCTGGATAGTCTCATAAAAGTCTTGTTCCTTTGTGTGGAACCTGTAATCCACAGTAGTTCTCCTCCTGACAGCATATGGATCAGACTGTCACCATAATCTCAGTCCTGAATCCTTCCTGATCTTCATATTTTCTGCAACAGGATGTGCATCATTGTGGTCAGGAATCTTGGGCTTGAGATTCCTTAGCACTTGGGATTCATCATCTTCTTCATCAACAGTCTCAGGCACTGGGGCCTTGTTCTTTTCTGCAGCTGGAATGTTTCTATTGCTTCTCTCTGGAGTAGACTTCTGAGCTAGAGCTTTGGGAGCAGACTTGGGCTTTGATGGAGCAGCCCCTGACTTTATAGCATCTCCCATAAGCTTCTGAGCTTTGGGTGCTGGAGCAGCATCCTCTTCCTCTTCTTCATCATCACTCATCATTGATGGCTTGCCAATAACTCTGGCAATGGTCTTCTTGACCCTTTCTTTCCTCTTCTTGCCTTCACCTCCTTCTTTGGGTTCAAGAGTGAACTCCATTGTTTCTTGAGTGGAGGCTCTGGCTTTTGACATTGGAACTCTTCTTGCTGGAGCCTTTCTTTTCAGTCCTGGCTTACTTGCAGCAGCTGTGCCATACTCCTTTTCAGCACCTTTTTCCTTGAAGTGGCTTCATCCTCAACAGCCACATAATCCTCATCCTCTGAATCTGAGGTTTCTTCTTCCTTGTCCTGGTAGCTGCCTTTGGCAGGTTACTAGGTGTGCTCCTGCTGCCCTCATCATAGCTGCCTGAGGGACTAGTGCCCTCACTCATCTGAACCTGCTCTTCAAACTTGTTCTAACTGTCACTTTGATGAGACATCTTCAGGCAAACTATCAGCAGACCCTGTGAATAGGTTGTAGATGAGGTAGAATAGATGAGCATCACAAAGTACAAAGGTTTTGCAAAACAATTGAGTCAAAAAACTTAGTTTTAGTTCTCTACAGAAGTGATCTCGGAGCTACCAAATTGACAAACTCGATGATACCAAAGCAACACTTGGAACCTAAACTAGTGAACTCGATTGGGCCGAGTCACAGTTCGGTGGCACCGAGATTGCTAGGCTTTCACAGAATCTTGAACTCGGTCACACTGATTTGGACGTTTCGGTCAGACTGAAAAGCGCATGTGCAATGGCCTAAGCCGAATCGATGAGACCGATTTCTACAGTTCCGTCGGTCCGAGATGAGTTCTGCGGAGAGCTAACCCTAAAATTTTCGAATCAACCTAGACCTAAGGAAGTTTTAGCTGGATGGATCAATATCAATCGTGGCAAGAAACATGGTATTGTCCTTGTGCTAGGAATCGGAGTGAAAAAGACAGCACAAGGGGCCGAACACTTACCCTAGAGCAGCGAGTGTTCTCTATGGCGGCAACGGTGGGGCAGATTGCCATTGATGGCGGCGGAGACCAGCGATGGGAGGACGTTGGCGGCGAGAGGACGATCCAGAGACCCGAAGAGGCAGAGCAGGTTACGTGCGGGTGAAGGGTTTCGGAAAAGTTTCCAAAATTTGACCCGTCAGTATATATAACCTGACCCTGTCGGTGTGACCGAGTGGAACAACTCGGTGGCACCGAGATGCAAAACTATAGGCAGTTACTGCAACTCGGTGTGACTGAAAGGTTCTAATCGGTTGCACCGAGATTGAAAACCTAGACAACTGAGTGATCTCGGTAGGACCGAAAAGGTTGAATCGGTCAGACCGAAATGCACAAAGAGGTTTTGGAAGTCTATGACGAATCGGGCACTCCGAGTGCTCCTCACACAGAGTGGTTCGAATCTGACTTGATCAAACTTTGTGATGTAGCATGAATAGAGTTTGAGATGAGGAAAGCACAGATAGCTAGAGGGAGTTCTTAGGCATTCTTGTCCATGCATTTGGCAAAAGAGAAAAAGCCAAACAATCAAATAAACAAATGAATGTCCTCGAACGAGAGAAATATGCATCCAACATCCTCACACAATAAAATGGCAAATGAAATATGTGACAAAGCATGCACAAACACTCTAGCATCTATCAAGCAATTGGCGATGACTAGGTCATCTATATATGAGTATATTGACTTAGGAATCAAATGAGAACATTTGATCATAGGTCATACTCATCGTTTAAGCACAAGTGGGGCTACCACTTTTACATAAAGCATTGTTGTGCTCAAACCATTAGAGTTGCTTTAGCTCAATTTTCGAGTAAAGCCCCCCCCCCCTAGATGTGATGTTCCCCCTAAGAGGGATGAACTAACCTTGGGTTTTGTCGATGATGACTTCATGTAGGTAATGAAGATGTGGATGCTCAATGTTGATGTAGATCATTTGGAGAAATCCTTTGGAGTGAGTTGCACTTTCAATACCTACACGGGTTAGTCCCACAAGGAACAAGCAAGGATATCCATAGACATAGAGTGATGTATACACAAGATGATGTCCATGAAAGCATTAGGTTACCTTGTCCCTTGTCTTACCAACAAGAGGGTTTGTGACTCCTTGAACTAGTGCAAGATATGGAAGTTGTTTGCACTTGTCCTCGCCAAAATGATAAGAGTGAAGTATGTTGGCGGAGTTACCCTCAAGAACTCTCTAGTTCTTCTTCTTCTTCGGGATCCACGCCTTCTTGATGGGAATCCTTGGAGTTGTAGTCGTACTTGATGAAGTAGAACTTGGTGTAGTCTTGGGAACCCACTTAACCAAGGCCTTAGGTGCTTCTTCAAATGCATCAGTCTCCTCTTGAAGCTTCTCCTTGCCTTTTTGCTTGTGGTCTTGTGGTGGAAGATCATCTTGAGCTTGTGTTCCTTTGAAAGAAGTAGGATCATACTTCTCTTGTTGAGGAACAAACTTTGTCTTGGGGTATTGATCTTCTTCCCACTCAACTCCATTGGCATTGGACTTTCATTCAAAACCAACACCTTGATTCTTCCGGTGTCTTCCTTGCTTGCGCACAATTTCCTCAAATTGCTTACTTTCGGCAAGGCTCTTGTGCACACCTTTCTCTATAATTCCCTTCAATAAGCTATTTTCTTGCTCAAGTGTAACTTGGCTAAGAGAATCATTAGTGGAATCAAGAGAACTACTAGAAGCAACAACATTGGATTTAGCATGATTGTTGTTACTACTAGATGAAGAATCTTTCTTGTTCTTGTTGCTAGATTTAACTTATGGCATGTAAGTAGACAAGAGTAAACGCTTGGCAATGTAAGAAGAACTTTTCTTGCGAAGATCATCATTGATTGCCTTTAAAAACTCATGCTCTTGCTTAAGGTTAAGCTTTTCAAAGCGTAGCTTCTCATGAGTCTTTAAAAGTTCTCGATGATCTTCCAAGGTAGTTTCATGAGCTAACTTAAGAGTGTTTAGTTCTTTAGTTAGACGCTCACACTACAAAAAAAACACTTCCGTGATGATACGTGTTTGTCACAGTAGGTCGCGTTTTTTGTCATGCATGTACATCCATGAAAGATTTATGACAGAATCAAGATAGTCATACCTGTGCTGTCGTAGAAGTGTTCCATGACATTACCAAAATTATCATCACGGAAGTGTCCACTTCCATGATGATAAATCGCGTGTCACAGAAGTGCTTTCGTCGAGGGTTACCGACACGTGGCATCCACCATAACAGAACGCCGTTAAGCTATCGGGTCGGGTTTTGGATCCGATAACCCGTTAACAGCCCCAACCAATGGGGATTTTCCACGTGTAAAATCATCATTGGCTGGAGGAAACACGTGTCGGCTCATCGTTGGGACAGATGTCATCCACTCATTGGACAGAAGGCGCCTATGATACGTCGACACGTGGCACGGCCCAATAGAGGCCCATTCTTGAGAAAAGGCCGGCCCGTTTGACTTGGTCAAAAGGTGGCGGGCCGGCCCATGGAAAGCCTGTTAACGGCCTATTCGCATATAGCCCATTTACAGCTCGCTAACCCAAGGCCCGTTATGCCCTATCCGAATTAGGCCCAGTAGCGTCATCTGGGCCATCCAATATGAGTCCAGCCCGTTTTCACTTCTGGCCCATGTATGGCCCATGACGTCTTTCGGCCCATATGAGGCCCTATGTAACTCTTGGCCTATTAACGGCCCGTGGTGAAACTGGCCCGTAATGAATAGTGTATCACTTTACACCCATTAACGGCCCATGGTGAAACTGGCCCGTAATGAACAGTGTATCACTTTATACCCATTAACGGCCCGTTATTCCGTTGGGCCGTTTCCAGCCCATGATATCTTTCGGCCTTCTCAGAGCCCATTTATTCTTGGGCTCATTTCCAGCATTCGTTTACTTACGGCCCGTTACTGTCATTTTCTGCTTGTGGGCCAAATTCCGCCCGTGGTTACAGTCGACCCGTTTGTGTTCTGTTAATATGTTGGACCGTTTTCATAGCATCATCAAATACGGCCTATTAACGATGGCCCATTATGGTCGGCCCATGAACGGATGATTCCAACTCTAGCCCGTTTACGGCCATAATGTGGCCTGTTATTGGCCCATGTTTGGCCAATCGATCATACGGCCCATATAAGGCCCATTGATGATACGGCCCGTAGAAGGCCCATTGTTTCTACGGCCCGTAGAAGGCCTACTTTTTCTACGGCCCGTAGAAGGCCCACTATTTCTACGGCCCATACGAGGCCCAATGTCCATACTACACTAACTACAAGCAAGCAAATAAACAAGACAACAAGGAAATAAATAAGCAAGCAACTTATGCTAGGCTATCACGGCTATTACACATATTACATCCACTGGGCATCAAAGTTCGCCACCAGTGCAAATATAGGGAACAAAGCAGCATATAAACGACGCAGCAAAACAAGTCCAGAACTGAAACCACTTCAGAAGAGTTCAAGAAACAATATCCTGGGTACCCATAATGCTGGCAAGATGCTTAGCATGCTTATTAACTTTCTCTTGTTTGGCGCTTAAATCCTCCAGCGCTTGCTGTTGCACAAGAAAGTACGCATCTGAATTCTGCAGGGACTTCCTCAGTCCTTTGGCTTCTTGCCGCAGCACAACTGACTGATGCCTTTCATCTTGTACCTGAGACTGAAGAAGCCGAAGTGATTCAGGCAACGAGTTCGAAGAGCTTGTGCCAGCGGTACTGGCCAGTAACTCGAACACTACATCAACGCAGGACTGTGGGGTTTTCTCACTGTCTACAAGATCATTTTTATCACCTTTCTTGGAGACCAACAGGGTTGTCTCACTATCTTGAACCTTATCTGCATTACTTTCTCTACCATTGCATAGTGGGGTGCTCTTCTCCAATATTCTGTTTGCATACTACAAGAGAAACAAGCAGACACATCACATGTTTAGCTTGTAGTATACGAAACTCATTTTGGTAAACCGGTTCAGTAGTAAGGTGGATATGATAACAGCATGAAACAAACATATATCTATGTACTATGGTCACTGTATTGTCCATATCATTCTAGTTTATGTTCCTTAATCAAGATAGAGACATAGTTCAACTCATATATTTTTAAGACATAGCAACATAGACAGAATATAAGTGTGAGAAACTACACAACATTGGCAGCACTTGTAATGTGCATCACATGAGAACATAACTGTTTATACAACTTAAACTAAAATCAACATAGAGCAAGAAGTTAGAACAGTAATCCAGTTAAATAAATAGGTTTAAAACATACCTGTTGCGCCATTGGAGTTTCAATTGGATCCTTCAAATTCGAAAGTAGTTGGTATGAGTAAATACAGTGATGCAATAGCAAAGGAGTATGGACCATAGCTACAGAATCTGACCTGAGAACAGTTGCTCTTCTGCTTTAAACATGGAGTTTGGGTTAGCTGTGGTGGTCTTCGTGCTTTGGGCACTGCAGTAGCTTTACAAACTGCTTGTGTGGGGGTACTCTGTGGTGGACATGGTGCTTTGTCAACTATAAGTGGGTTACTATCCGCTGGGGTTGTGGTTAGATGGGTTGTAGCTGGTTCTCTGCCCAATGGTGTAAGTGTGCAATCTGGAAGAGTCTCGATTATGTGTGGTGGGGCTAGTTTGTGGGCTAGTACAACCATGGTTCTATCTGCATCGACGGGTAGCACTGTCTTTTGTGAAGAACGAGTTTTTTCTCCCTTAGATACTGCCATCACCCCCTCCAATTCAAATGGCTGATAAACAAGAAAAGAAATTGAACGTACAAACATTGTATGATAGACATATGTGGTAATTCACATATATGTTGTCTGACCAAATAGGACAACATGACACAATTTCATGTGTATGATGCCTAACTAAACATGATAGCATGACACAGTTGCAGATATATGATGGATAACTTAACAGGATATAATGGCATAATTCAACATATGATGAGTACCTAAACAGGATGACATGACAAAACTATATGATGTCTTTCTAAAATAGGTTGGGATGAAATAATTCACATACATGTTGTCTAAGTATACATGATGGCATGATATAATTGACATAATTGATTCATATACTAAGCAGCTGGCACTCGCATGTATGATCTCTAAACTAAGAAGATAGAATTCAATATTGTGCATACGATGTCTAAACTAAGCAATGCAAGACACCATATGCATCATATGAGAAATATAAACATTGCAACTTAGAGCATACACCTCAGGTGGGATATAAGACTGGTCATCTGTCTCTGAATCCTCCTCTGAGGAGCTCCCTGTAACCATCGAGATATATGCTTCAACAGGTACCATTGCCTGCTCTGAAGAACTTGTTTTCACTCCAGATTTTTCCATAACCGGCTCAAATGGCTGATACACATGAAGAGTAGTTCAATATACACAGATTGTCGACAAATGGAATACGTAATGAAAAAAAGATGGCATGAGATAATTCACATATATGATGCCCGGCTCCATGGCGGTGCATAATTCACATATATGATAACTGACTGAAAAACATGGCATTGCATAATTCATATATCTGATATAGAAAGCAAACATGAGGCATTCACACAAAGCATGTCTAATCTAAGCAGATGGCATGGCAATGCAAGACACCATATGCATGATATGAGCAATAT
>NC_041390.1:473113043-473297616 GCF_002162155.2 Triticum dicoccoides
GACTGGTCATCTCTCTCTGAATCCTCCTCTGAGGAGCTATCTGTAACCAACAAGAAATCTGCATCGACAGGTAGCACTAACTTCTCATAAGACCTTGTTTCACTCCAGATTTTCCCATGACCGACTCAAATGGCTGATGCACAGGAAGAGTAGATGAATGTATAAACATTGTTGACAAATGGAATACATTATGGAAAAAATATGGCATGATACAATTCACATATACGATGACTGGCTAAATAGGATGGCATTGCATGATTCATGTATATGATGCCAGGCTAAAGAAGATGGCATTGCATAATTCCCATATACTCCCTCCATTCCTAAATATTTGTCTTTTTAGAGATTTCAAATGGACTACCACATACGGATGTATATAGACATATTTTAGAGTGTAGATTCACTCATTTTGTTCCGTATGTAGTCACTTGTTGAAATCTCTAAAAAGACAAATATTTAGGAATGGTGGGAGTATGATATAGAAACCAAACAGGTGGCATTCACACAAAGCAAATCTAAACTAAGCTGATGACATATAAGATGTATAATGTAAGCAATGCAAGGCGTCATATGCATGATATGACCAACATCAGCATGCCAGGTTAGAGAAAACACCCCAGGTGGTAAACAGGCATGGTCGGCTCCTTCTGAATCTTCATCTGAACAGTTATCTTCTTCTGGAATACAATCTGGAAATGCAGGAGGGGGGGGGGCACTTCGCCCACCATGGAGCAGCGTCTGCATGACATTATATTCGCACGCAACGGTCTTCTCTTTTTCTCTACATGTTAAGTAGGATTGTGTACAATATCTGACATGCATAATAAAAAAAATAGTTAGATTTTGTAAGGCCTAAGGGGTGCATGCAAAAATCAAGACTGATGGTAGCAAACGAGTGGATGGATCCAAAACTAATGATAGCAGGTAGATTATAGCTTCAGTTTAAAAAGATAGACAATGGATCATCTGTTGTTTGTTGCCCACCCAACATGAACCACATAGAAGACCCCAGATGAACCAGATAGTAGATAGATACTATTCGTTGCTGGCTCGATATGAGACCCATGGGCAATTCAAAACTCAAGATTGAACGATAAAGTAGCAGGTAATAATAACCGATGTATAAGGTAAGCAAACACGAAAGACTGCGACCTCTCTTCCGGAATTGTGTAGTCCTCAGGTTCATCTGCTCAGTCGATGATGGTAATGCAGTTGGCGTGGCTGCCAGCAACGGGGAAGATGATCTGAGGCGGCGAAAGGAAGTCTGCAGGGGGGATCTCTGCTGCCGTGAACGCTTCTGTCGATGGTGCACCTCAGGTGGGGTGGATGACGAAACGGGAGGAGCAGGAAATAACACACAGAGTTTTCTTTGACGCCTATCTGAAAATGAAGTAAATCTGTAAGGGTTCCTTAGAATTGGAGGATTCTATAAACGCAAGGACAGGAAAAACACAGGAATAGGATAGGAATGCACGTGCAAAACAGAGCATTTGGAAACATAGGATTTCAATCAACCTGGGTGTTTGGCTCACATGAATTGGAAGAACAGAGGAATGGAGAAACAAAGTGATGCGACGAGTGTACAACCTCTTTGGCATAGCCTTGTGGACCTCAGCATCATTGGGTTGGACGTGGAGGATGGTGATGATGCTGGTGTAACTGTCGTAGGTGGGGAAGAAGATCCGAGGCCTCTGGAAACGGCGCCGAGGGTACTGCTCCGCTGTGATGGACGGTTCCGTCGTTGGAGCAGCTCCGCTAAGGTGTACGGTGACAAGGCTGAAGCATGACAAGACAACCAACGTTAATCTGAAGTGGGACCCTAATATCATCTGCAATAGATGATGTAAAATACATCACCAAAAAGTGCTAGATGTAAAACGCATCAGCCACGCCACAACCGCTCCGACAGATGCTGTAAGTACTGTTCACTCTAAACTTAACTGAAGAAAATGAACTTCATAGTCGAAACTAAATTTTACTGTCGAAACTGATTGAACTAGTAACAGAGCATTGCAATAGATGTTTAGGGCGTTCGAGCACTAGTAGCAGAGAAGCAGTGATCTAAATCAGCAGACGCTCGAGCAGGGAACACACTAGCAGAGAGCAAGTCATGCAGTAGCACCGCGAGCGAGTGCTAAAGCAGCAACTCTTGTAGCTGCCGGAGGTCGTGCAGCAGCAGCAGTGCAAGAGAGAGAAAGAGCAGAGCAGCAGCACGAACGAAAGCAGGAGCAGTGCAGCAGCGCTACCGATAGCAAGAACAGAGCCACATCGCGAGGGAGAGCCGGAGGAGCTGCATCTAGTGTCGTTGTGGAAGTCGCCGCCGAGGAAGCAACGACATGGGGGAGAGACGCCGTGGATGATGTGGCCAGCGACGGCGCCGTAGATGGAGACACGCCATGTCTGCTCGGTATCGAGCACCGACAGCCCCGTGAGATCGAATAAAAGATAAAATGCAGCGGTGAGTGCAGAACCTCCTTGGTGGCGCCGAGTTGGCCTCGGCTTCATCGGAGGAATTGGTGAGGGTGCTGCGGTTCCGGTGGGGCAGGTCAAGACAGCGCTGTGGGGATTGAGGTGGCGCAATAGACGAGGCGAACATTGGGGCAGCTCCTTGGAGGTGGAGGACGGGGCGGCTGATTCGGCTGGACGCCGAGATCGAAAACGGATCCTCATCCGGTGCGGTGGATGAGGGACGGCGAGCTGTTGCGGTGGACGATGTAGTCGGGGAAGGGTCTCCGGCTGGGCGGCGGTCGGGAGGCCGACGGAGGAGCGTGGGGTTTCGCGGGTTTTGGCGGCCTCGGTGTAAGAATGGGGGGGGGGGCGAAGGGGGAGGGGGAGCCAAGCTTAGGGATGTGCTTGTCCGAAATGTAGGGTAACTTACCAGCGTACCCCCACCGGTTTTGACACCGCGACGTGGAGCTTCATTTCCGGCTGAAGGGTAGAAGGGGGATTTCGCGTGTCTGGGCTGCGGGAGCGATTTCGGATGAGGAGGGAGTTCTCACGCGCGTCCAAATTTCGGGATAACAAGGCGCGGCGCGGGTTGAAGAAGCGGGAGTTTCAAAGCAGGTGAGGCAAAAGATACTCGAGCTTGAAAATTTTGGAATAACAAGGTGCGGATTCCTTGTTCGGCAGAACAAACTTAACGTGTAAAAAAACAATTCATACAAGACACAAGAGAGTCATGTCCCCTTTTACTATATTGCTATAGATGCCATTGAAAAAACTACAAGAAAAATGTAAAAAAATCAGGAGAACAAGATTACCCTGCACAGTACCAAATTGATTCGCACTTCCCTCAACAACAACAACAAAAAACAAATCAATTCCCACCAAAGAAAGAGTAATGTCCCTTTTTATATGATTACAGATGCCATGATCTCGAATTTCAATTTTTGAATCCATGTTATGTTGAATTCTAATATATCGTTAGGTGACCTTGCGGTTTATAATTGATGTAGTCATACATTTTGATCTTCCATCATATATGAACATTTTACTCCACCATGTGAACATATATATTGTCGTCTACCATATGGACTAAATTTGAATCAATTTTCCTTATTTGAATACAATTGTTCTCAAGTTATACAATAATTGAAATATTATCTTGATAACAAAAAACATACATATAGCAGTAATCATATTTCACCATGAACTACATGTACCATACGCTCTCCAATTCAAATATTTGTATCCATTTTATGTTGAATTCAAATCATAGTACATTATTGGTCTAGGTAGCGAGATGTTTGGGATAATCTAAACCCTGTTTTCATACGTATAATTTTTGGCTGAATTGGGACAAGTTTTGGTATAAGCCTCTTGCAAAACCGGAGATTCTCTCAACAAGCCTCGTGGTTCCAAGAGGGAACGTGTCACCTTTGTGTGCGAAACGATATACGCTGCCTCCCCTGATTTTATTTACAGAGGCAACATAGAACTATATGAGTGCCCTGTTAAATTTTGGAATTATTTCGGGTTCATTTGGCCTTTTTATACATTAATTGAGTTTCTGGACTTTTAATGTGCATAATCTAAATATGAATTGCATGCGCATGCTCCGGTGCACCAAAGTGGGTTGAAAAATCACATGTGTGTCCTTGGTTGAATTTCTACGTCCCATGGAAGAAATGAGAATGAAATTCAAACATCTGGGCGTCATGACTCGGCTGAGAACATCGAGAAACTTTGATTTTAAATTCAGGTAAATCCAAAACTCGCCTGGAAATCATGAAACTTGGCATGGTGTCATGTCATGGCACTAACATGTTGTGGTAAAAAATTGGGCCAATTTGGAAGCTCGTGGTTCTAAGAGGGAACGTGCCACCTTTGAGTGTGAAACGATATACGCTGCCCCCCTTGAGTTTCTTAACAAAGGCAACATAGAAATGCATTAGTGCCCTGTTAAATTTTGGAATTATTCCGGGTTCGTTTGTCGTATTTTATACATTAATTGAGTTTCTGGTCATTTAATGTGCATAAGTCAAATTTGAACTACAAGCACATGCTGTCGTGCACCAAAATTTGGTTGAAAAATCACATTTGTGTGCTCGGGTGAATTTCTAGGTCCCATGCAAGAAATGAGAATAAAATTAAAACATCTGGGCATCGTGGCTCGGCCGAGAACATTGAGAAACTTGGTTTTAAAATTCTTGTAAATCCAAAACACGTATGAAAATCATGAAACTTGGCATGGATGTCATGTCATGGTACTACCATGTTGTGGTAAAAAAATTGGCCGAATAGGAACAGATTTTGGTATAAGCTTTTTCAAACCGAAGCTTCTCTCAAGAAGGCTCGTGGTTCTGAGAGGGAACGTGCCACCTTTGAGTGCGAAACGATATACGTTGTCCCCCTTGAGTTTATTCACAAAGGCAACATAGAACTACATGAGTGCCCTGTTAAATTTTGGAATTATTCCGGCTTCGTTTGGCCTTATTTACACATTAATTGAGTTTTTGGTCATTTAATGTGCATAATTAAAATTTGAACTACAAGCACATGCTCCCGTGCACCAAAGTTGGTTGAAAAATCACATTTGTGTCCTCGGGTGAATTTCTACTCCCTCCTTCCATCTATATAGGTCCTAATGCATTTTTCGAGGCTAAGTTTGACCAAACGTTAGAGCAATAATATATGACATGCAACTTACACAAAGCATACCTTCACTTTTGTATGTCAAAGGAGCTTCCAATAATATAATTTTCATAGTATACATCTCATGTGCTATTAATATTGTCAATAGTGAAAGGCTGTCTTGAAAAACACATTAGGCCCTATATAGATGGAAGGAGGGAGTAGGTCCCATGCAAAAAATGAGAATAAAATTCAAACATCTGGGCATCGTGGTTCGGTCGAGAACATTGAGAAACTTGGTTTTAAAATCATGAAACTTGGCATGGTGTCATGTCATGGTAGTACCATGCCGTGGTAAAAAAAATTGGCCGAATAGGAACAAATTTTGGTATAAGCTTCTTGCAAATCGGAGCTTCTCTCAAAAAGGCTCGTGGTTCTGGGAGGGAACATGTCACCTTTGTGTGCATAATTCAAATTTGAAATACAAGCACATGTTCCAGTGCACCAAAGTTGGTTGAAAAATCACATGTGTGTCCTCGGGTAAATTTCTAGGTTCCATGCAAGAAATGGGAATGAAATTCAAAATTCTGGGCATCGTGGCTGGGTTGGAAACATTGAGAAACTTAGTTTTTTAATTCCTGTAAATCCAAAACACGCATGAAAATAATGAAACTTGGCTTGGTGCCATGACATGGCACCAACATGCTGTGGTAAATTTGCAGTCCGATTTGCGAAGGCGCCCACATTAACAATCAACAAAGTCATTTTGGAACAAGTGCTGTCACATTACAATCGGAAACACAAGTATTATTGAAACCATGGGCGTTCTACTTACTAGTACCATTTACGTGCCGCCACGCATCCCCATTTTTTATTAGCTAGGAGGCGCCATGCAGGGTAGCTATTTGAGTACGCGAGGCGTGCGATCAGACCCCTGCGCGTGCTTATCGGGAGGAGAGACCTTTGACCTCCATCTGCCGTCCAGCTCTCTCCCAAGGTCTCCATTAATGGCGCCTGAGCCTCTGTTTAATGGCGTGGCTATGTCTCACTCAACTGAGATTTAAGAGAGAAAAAAGAAAATCTGAAAGCACGGATCTTGATGTAAGATCCGACGGACCTAAATAGCATCTACTACGACTTATAGCAAAATTGATGAATATATAAGGACGATTAATTTTTCTTTTTTGATCAAAGAAGGGCTTTCCCCTTCCGATTTTCATTACTGAAAACCACCACAATTCACAAGAAGTTCAGCACAACTGCAGCCTAACACGAAGGACTAAAAGCTACCAGATTGAAATCGCAACATCCCAAGAGGCCAACAAAGGCCAAATATCCGCGCTAGAACCCAACATTTCACAACTAACGACACAATCCACATCCTAAACCGATTATTACATCAAAAGAAACCAGGAAACTAGTCTCTGCGGCGAGCGGCGATGAGCTCTTTCGTGTCCTCAAGACGCTGCTTGAGAACATCCACGGATTCCTCCACCAGCCTTTGGCGCTCGTTGCGGAGCATGTCATTCTCGTACATAAGTTTCTTGACGATGACGCCAATCCTCTTCAACAAGGCACTGGTCTCCTCCTGCTAGTCTACACTTCGGACGATCTTCTCCCTCAGCAGGTTGCGCTCGGCCCGGAGCCTCTCATTGCCCTCCCTTAGTTGCCGGATGACGTCGGTAGCCTGTTCAAACAAGGCTATCATGTCGTCCTGCAACCTTGCCGAGCCGGAGATCTGATCCATCTGGCTATGGACGATCGCATGCATGTGCCTGTAACAGTCGTCGCCTGCCCGCGAGAAATTTTCCCTGGCCGCTGCGGCGCGATGGGACATCTCTACTGCATTCGTGGCGCGGCGGGACATTTCTGCTACTTCCACGGCGCGGCCGGACCAGTCTGCTGCATCGACGGCGCGGCGGGACCTTCGTGCTGCTTCAGCGGCGCGGTAGGACCTCTGTGCTGCTACTTCCGCGCGGCGGGACATGTCGGCTGCTCTCGCAGCGAGGCAGGACATCTCTCGTGCTTCCGCTTCCATGCTCACCTCTCCCTGGTGGCAATCTCTCGATGCATAACTCACGCTGGCCATGGCAGACGCAAGGAAAGGATGCTGAATGACTTTGTTTTTGTGGATGAGGAGTTGAGGAGGAATGTATAGTCATCTTGGTATACTAGTATTTATAACCGAGTACTAATACGCTCCTAAGTGGGAAACCGTTTAGGTTGTGATCGGTGTGAACAGGTTTGCAATTCAATATAGTGTGGAGTAATTTGGAATGTGACGAGACGCGAGCTCAAAATTTATTGACGGTTCTAGTTTCGAACTGCGGCACTATTCCTGGATGGAGTACTTCTTTTCTACTCCCTCCTTTCCGGTTTTCTAGGGCTTATCTCAAAATTTTAGTTTTTCCATTTTATAAGGCTCAATTTGGTTGTTCCCCAACACATGTTCAGATTCGAAGGTGCATTAAATCATTGCATGCAAGTATTAAGAGAAAATTGACCAATGCATGTACTTTATGCATGCATGCATTGCAATTAATGCATTGATAAACATAATTTTTTGAGAAAAACAATAGCCGTGTGGCGAGCTCTAGGCTAGTCTTTTTTTCAGACGCGTTAAACCTATCTCTCGGGACTTCTCGCACGCACCATCGTGCCACCCACAAAAACTTGTACTCTGAGATTAGTAGTACGTTATACAGGAAGAGAAGAGGTGCACGCACACACTCGTCCTCTCACACACGCGTCTGTTTTTTCTCGAAAAGGAGGATGATGACCCCCGGCCTCTGCATCTAGGAGTCACACACGCAAATTGTTGAAATATATCGAGTTTAGTGCTTTGATGTGTCGCATCAACTCGTACATCAATGAGAAGTTTGATTATCCTCTCCCTCGCGGACTTAACTGCACATGCCTTTGGTTGTATGACAGGTTGGCCACACACCTGTCAGGCCCACATGTCATGCATGCAAAGGCAGGAGCGTCCCTCCCTTGCCCATGAGCGTGGTGGCTGGCAAGACTAGGAGAAGCTTTCGCTACACGCTCTCCCTCCGCACGTGGTGGACATGCAGCAGTTCAATCGGCGTCAGATGGCCAAAAGCGTACTGTAGTACTCCTCCAGTGCAGTAGTATTCCATCATTGTTCGACTTCCCGAAGAGGCGAAGAGCCAAGCATAGCCCGCACGCTCGTGTGGCAGTTTCATGTGTAGAGTAGTCTAGGATAGCGTGTACCGTTCCTGTAAGCTTAAAATCGTTGGGGTCGGCTCCATGCTATGTGGCCATCTCGAAGTTTTTTTAAATTAAAATAGTCTTCTAGCCCTACCCGAAAACTATTGCGCGTACTGCTCGGGAAAAGCCCCACCCTCGACTTTTAACTACGCAAAAATAGTTCGAGCCTGTTTGTTCTATATAAATACAGTACTTACTGTATGTTTATTCACCCGTGGGGTTGTTCAATGAATGGAGGGGCGGGGAGCACAAGTGAACATTACTGTAGTACTACTAATAGTAGTAAGTAGGAGTCGTACAGTAGTCACCTTAAATAGAGAGTTTCTTTTCTTTAATGCCATGTACACAAATTGAAATGCTTGCCGTGGAGAGAAAAAAGATAATCACTCCACTATATATGGACGCAGGGGCCTGAGCGCTTGCTTTACTAGGGTTGCTCTCTTCATTCTTTCATCCTCTCCAAATATAAACAAGATAGCGGTAGCGACATTTTCTCTCTGCTCACTGCTGGTCATAGATCCGGCCGGATCCCTTCGGCCAGTGTGTGTAGAGGACTAAAAGGTGCATCATTCACGCGGTCATCGCCGTCGAGGGAGGAAACCCATAGCTGCCGAAGGGGCCCGATCCTCTGCCCGTGCCGTTCTCTCCGACACATGGCCAGCTTGGGAGGTCCTCTGACCCTTCTTCCACCCTGCCGTATTGTCCGCAGATCCGACCTGCCGCCGCCGACATCCCGGCGACCCTCAGGTATAAGTTCTTCGAAAGCGGCCTTGCTCTACTGCCCCAGCTCCCCACGTGTCTGCATGTGCATCTTTTTCTCCTCCCATCAGCTCTTCCAAAGCCACCTAAATTTTTAGTATTATTAGAGGTAAAGCTACTTCATGAATTCGAATCTAGGGCTTTGTTCAAACAACGAAGAAAGGGGGGAAAGTTGTAGCATGAATCTAGGACTTAATTCAAAGAGGAAATAATATGGTGAAAGTAGTAGAGACCGGATACCCAACCGGTCTCTTGGTTGAAAAGGGAAATAATGGGAAAACACAGTACAAACTGGATAAGGAACAGATCTATTATTGGTTGAAAAAAGGATAGAAAGTGGCGGCTGGTGGACAAGTCAACAGAGTATGTCCAGGATTAGATTTGCTGCCATCACATAGTAAAAGGTCTCCAAGATTAGATTTGCTTCCCTCACATAGTAAAAGGTCTCAGGATTAGATTTGCTGCCCTCACATAGTAAAAGGTCTCTAGGATTAGATTTGCTGCCCTCACATAGTAAAAGGTCTCCAGGATTAGATTTGCTGCCCTCACATAGTACAAGGTCTCCAGGATTAGATTTGCTGCCCTCACATAGTACAATGGCACTCCTACTGTTTTCCCCAGTATGATAAGTAAGTTGCTCCTTTACGCTGCTGAGTGTCCTGGTGTCCCCACGGTCCCATGCCCTTAAACCAACTCTTTAGCTGCTGTTGATTTACTGTGTCTGGTAAACAAGCAATGCCACCATTAAAGTAAACCCATATTTGAGGAATCTCATTGTTGATCGTAATGCTTCTGCTAACATGAAGCATTGCTGACGTTTTAAAATTTCTACTGTCCTTGCGTGATTGCCATGAACATAATTAAGATGCTTCTTTTCATTTTGTATATGTTTCATATATTCTTATTGACCAACAACTGTTTACTTTCTATCTTTTTGTGCAGATAGGGATATCCATTTCACCTTGTTGCTAATGTGACCTTTTGGTGAACTGCACAAAACACTTTTTTGGAATGAATGTCTTGTGCAGTTCAACTAAAATGTCATGTGGGCAACATCTCTCAATTTTGGTGGAACTGCACAAGATGGTGATTGGAGTTCCCAAAATCTCCGTCAAGTTCTGTTGGTAATTGCGTGCAACATTTTATTAGCCTTTGCAAGATGGAGCCGTCACTGTCACCACAATGACACTTTATTTTAGTGGAACTTCACAAAAGGATAAGAAAATTATAGTTGCACCTTACATGAGCCGGACATCCAACCTTAATGTTCCTCAATTTTAGTGCAACTACTAAAGAAGAACATGCCAGCTCACAAGAGCAAGTACTTCTTGCTAGCTGAATGATGCAATCTTTGCTTCATTTCAGGTGAACTGCAGAAAAAGGCGCATGAATTGAATCATGGAAGTCCAGGCAGACCTCACCCAAGTAGAGCTGGAGGTTGAGTTCAAGGAGGCCGCTATTAAAGCGAAATCATGCTCTCCTGTCTCCTTGTTTGTTCTATGTAAACATGCTGTGCAAACAAGAATACTCAACTACAAATGTTTTGACGGTCAAGAGCATTCGCCAAGTTCTTTGATTGTATGACATGGCTAGCCAAGATGGATTTAATCCCGACATTCACTTTATAAAAAGGCTCTAATGGGTTGGTTCTGAATCTTGCAAGCTGGGAATCAGTGAGATGTGTAGGCATCTTTGTTGTACTTATTATTTGAATCTTATCTGTTGGTTCTGAATCTTGCAAGCTAGGAATCAATGAGATGTGTAGGCATCTTTGTTGTACTTATTATTTGGATCTTATTTGTTGGTTCTGAATCTTGCAAGCTGGGAATCAATGAGATGTGTAGGCATCTTTGTTGTACTTATTATTTGGATCTTATTTGTTGGTTCTGAATCTTGCAAGCTGGGAAACACGACATGATGATGCAGAGGACATCAACCATAACAAACAGTTCAAACTTGGTAGTATTATCTTTGTGAAAGTGCGACAAATGTGTTGATCGTGTGCGTCCTGAGAATAATAATTGTAATTGTTGTGCATGTTGATCCTGTGGCACTGATAGAACGAGCGAATGCATTGCTTGTTTTAAGTATAAATTTCTATTAAAGCTAATTAAATTTAATTAAAGTTGAAAGCACAAGTGCTCCCTAGGTGGTTTTGGTAATTGATGACAACATATCTCTTGTTGGACTAATGTTTCTATCTAGTATGTTTCAGATAAGTTCAACAATGGAGTGGCATGGACTAAAGGTTGTGGGAACTCCTTCAAGATGCTAAGGACAAAGGATTGGCTAAAGCTTAAAGCTCAAGACTCTTCATTTTACATTTTAGTGATCCAAGATCACATTGATTCCATAGGAAAAGCCAATACTATCAAGGAGGGATGAGGTGTTGCTTAATGAGCCTCTTGCTTCATGTGCTTAGTGATATGCTCCAAAACCCTCAACTACTTTCCCATATCCACATATGACCTAAACCCTAAGCCAAACTCGGTCCTAACGATTCTTTCTATCCGGCGCCACCGAGTTTCACTTGTCATAAGCCACTGCCAAACCCTAGCAATTCAGTTCTACCGATAGGGATCTCGGTCTCACCGAGATGGGATTGCAAACTCTCTGTTTCCCTTTCGTAACTTTTCGGTCTCACCGAAAGAGCGAATCGGTCCCACCGAGATTGCAATGTAAACTCTTTGTTTCCCTTTTGTAACTTTTCGGTCTCACCGAAAGAGCAAATCGGTCCCACCGAGTTTGCCTGACCAACTCTCTAGTTAGCTTATTACCAAACTCGGTCTCACCGAGTTTGTGTAGTCGGTCTCACCGAGATTACGTTATGCCCAAACCCTAACCATGTCGGTCCTACCGAGTTGCATGTCAGTCCCACCGAAAATCTCTAACGGTCACTAGGTTTACCTTTTCGGTCCGACCGAGTTTGTTGATTCGGTCTCACCGAGATTGGAAAACTGTGTGTAACGGTTGGATTTTGTGTGGAGGCTATATATACCCCTCCACCTCCTCTTCATTCGTGGAGAGAGCCATCATAACACATACACAATTCCAACTCATATGTTCTGAGAGAGAACCACCTACTCATGTGTTGAGACCAAGATATTCCATTCCTACCATATGAATCTTGATCTCTAGCCTTCCCCAAGTTGCTTTCCACTCAAATCTTCTTTCCACAAAATCCAAATCCTATGAGAGAGAGTTGAGTGTTGGGGAGACTATCATTTGAAGCACAAGAGCAAGGAGTTCATCATCAACACACCATTTGTTACTTCTTGGAGAGTGGTGTCTCCTAGATTGGCTAGGTGTCACTTGGGAGCCTCCGACAAGATTGTGGAGTTGAACCAAGGAGTTTGTAAGGGCAAGGAGATCGCCTACTTTGTGAAGATCTACTGCTAGTGAGGCAAGTCCTTCGTGGGCGATGGCCATGGTGGGATAGACAAGGTTGCTACTTCGTGGACCCTTCGTGGGTGGAGCCCTCCATGGACTCGCGCGACTGTTACCCTTCGTGGGTTGAAGTCTCCATCAACATGGATGTAGGATAGCACCACCTATCCGAACCACGGGAAAAACATCCGTGTCTCCAATTGCGTTTGAATTCTCCAAACCCTTCCCTTTACATTCTTGCAAGTTGCATGCTTTATTTTCCGCTGCCTATACACTCTTTGCATGCTTGCTTGATATGTATTGTGAATGTTGAAATTATGCCTAAACTCCACTTAAACCAAAAAAGCTTAAAAATTGCAACTTTAGCATTAAGTGTCTAATCACCCCCCTCTAGACACATCTACTTCAAGATCCTACAAGTGGTATTAGAGCCTTGGTTTCCATTGCCTTGGTTTAATCACCGTTGGAGGAAGATGGATGTGTCTACTTTAGGGAGTCTTAGACATAGAGTGCCTATTCTTGATGGAGAGTATTTTCACGAGTGGAAAAATGAGATGCTTGTAATCTTCAATCAATATCATTTGAACAAGTATATTGCTAGTCCTTGTGCACCTCATATTGATCCTTTGCATCCTACCCTAGATGAAGATATTGACATGGTTCGCAATCTTAGAACTATTGAGCTCATCATTAGAGGATTGCCCAAAAATTTGATTGCTAATTTGCCTACTCTTAATTGTGCCTATACTATATGGAAATTTCTTGAGGAACGATTTCCCGATCATTCCTTGAAAAATTTGGATGAAATTCTCCATAAATCTATTGCCTTGAGTAAGATGAACTCTAGTGATCCTAGTTTTGGTGATTATCTATTTGAGCTTGCCAATCTCAAGCGAGCTAAAGGAGATGTTGGAATCATTAGTGATATCATATTTGAAGCTATAAGAATTCATAAAGGTGACCACGTTGATGATCATTTATCTAATGAATTACCCTCTCTAGGAAATGATGAGTCACAAGATCATGGTGAACATGGATACTATGATGATGATGATAGTGACTTCGATCTTGATGATGCAATGAGACATTTTGGTCTTATGGCAAATCTTCGGGGATATGAGTTAGGAGGAAAGGAATGGGTTCTTGATAGTGGATGTACTGATCATATGACCGGAGATGAAGAGATGTTCCGTGAGCTTGCTGAAAATGACGGCCCTCGAAAATATGTCACCTTTGGTGATAATTCAAAGGGTAAAGTGGTTGGCCTTGGTAAGGTGGCCATCTCACATGATAGTTCCATTTAAAATGTCATGCTCGTTGAATCTCTTGGCTACAACTTACTTTCAGTATCTAGACTTGCTGATTTCGGTTTGAATGTCCTATTTACTGAGGTAGAGTGCCAAGTATTTTGTCGAGACAATCATAAAATGGTCTTTACCAGTATGCGTAGAGGTGATCTTTACATTGTCGATTTCTCTAAAAAGGCACAACCAAAAACTTGCTTTATTGCTAAATCCTCAAAGGTTGGTTGTGGCATAGACGACTAGGTCACTTGGCATGAGAAACCTTGACAAGCTTATTAAAGGAAATCATATCCTTGGAGTTAACGATGTCATATTTGATAAGGATAGACTTTGCAGTGCTTGTCAAGCAGGTAAACAGGTTGGAGGAAGACATCCCGTGAAGAACATCATGACCACAAGGAGGCCACTCGAGCTACTTCATATGGATCTTTTTGGTCCCAACGCCTACAAGAGTCTCGGTGGAAATTCTTTTGGTCTAGTTATAGTTGATGATTTTTCAAGATTTACGTGGGTGTTCTTTCTTAATGACAAGTCGCAGGTCCAGAAGATCTTCAGAAACTTCGCTAGGAAGGCCTAAAATCAGTTTGACGTGAAGATCAAGAAGGTTCGGAGTGACAACGGAACGGAGTTCAAGAACGCAAATGTGGACACCTTTCTTGACGAAGAAGGGATTTCACACGAGTTCTCGGCTACGTACACACCTCAACAAAATGAAGTTGTTGAGATGAAGAACCAGACGCTCATCGAAATGGCAAGAATGATGCTTGATGAATACAAGACGCCGAAGCACTTTTGGGCAGAAGCGGTTGAGACAGCTTGTCACGCAACAAATCGCTTGTATCTTCACAAGCTACTCAACAAGACGGCATACGAGCTCCTCACCGGTAACAAACCCCAAGTTGGATACTTTCGAGTATTCGGCTCAAAGTGCTACATTCTTGATAAGCATCGTCGTTCAAAGTTTGCTCCTAAATCTCATGAAGGTTTCCTACTTGGTTATGGCTCAAACTCTCACACTTACCGTGTCTACAACAATTTCACCCGAAAGGTTGAAGAGACGGTAGATGTGAAGTTTGATGAATCTAATGGCTCGCAAGTAGAGCAATTGCCAATTGATGTAGGAGACAAAGACCCTTCAGAAGCAATCCAAGACTTGTCCATTGGCAAAATTCGTCCAACGGAGGTAAAGGAGAGTACTTCATCCGTCCAAGTGGAAGCTTCTACTTCACGACAAAGTGAACCAAGAATTGACACGGAAGCATCCACAAGTGGGACACACCAAGATGAAGAAAACGAGGAAATACATCAAGAAGAACATCAACAACCTCCTTCTCCACCACGACAAGAGAACGACAACGTCAACAATGAAGAAGACAAAGAAGAAGAACAAGATGAAGAAGATGTTCAACAAAGACCCAAGCAAAAGCTCTCACGAGTTCGAGCAAGAATTGCCAAAGATCATCCCATCGAGCAAATCTTAAATGATATACAAACCGGGAGAATCACTCGCTCAAAGACTCGTTTAGCTAACTTTTGTGAAAACTATTCATTCATCTCTAGCATTGAACCTATGAAGGTTGAAGAAGCATTGGAAGATCCGGATTGGATAAACGCTATGCATGAAGAGCTACACAACTTTGAGAGAAACCAAGTTTGGACATTAGTTGAGAAGCACGACAACAACCACAACATCATTGGTACCAAATGGGTGTTTCGCAACAAGCAAGATGAAGATGGACAAGTGGTTCGCAACAAAGCACGTATCGTCGCCCAAGGATACACACAAGTCGAAGGTATGGACTATGGTGAGACATATGCTCCCGTTGCTAGACTTGAGTCCATTCGCATCTTACTTGCCTATGCTAATCACCATAATATCACCTTGTTCCAAATGGACATCAAAAGTGATTTTCTAAATGGTGAAATAGAGGAGGAAGTTTATGTCAAACAACCTCCCGGTTTTATCAATCCTAAGAAACCAAATCATGTTTACAAACTTCACAAAGCTCTTTATGGTCTTAAACAAGCTCCTAGAGCATGGTATAAATGCTTGACCAAGTTCCTTACTACAAGTGGTTTTGAAATTGGTAAAATTGATTCTACTCTTTTTACTAAAAGGTTTAATGGAGAACTATTTGTATGCCAAATTTATGTTGATGATATCATATTTGGTTCAACTAACCCTCTCTTTAGTGAAAAGTTTGGAAAGCTAATGTCAGAGAAGTTTGAGATGTCTATGATGAGTGAACTCAAATTCTTTCTCGGTTTGCAAATCAAGCAAACTAAGGAAGGTACATTTGTCTCTCAAACAAAGTACACCAAGGACTTATTCAAGAAGTTCAATATGCAAGAATGCAAAGGTATGTCTACACCCATGCCTACTAGTGGACATAATGATTTAACCAAAGATGGTGAACCGGTTGATCAAAAGGTTTATCGCTCTATGACTGGTTCATTGTTATACCTATGTGCTTCACGTCCCGATATTATGCTAAGTGTGTGCATGTGTGCAAGATATCAAGCTGCTCCTAAAGAATGTCATCTTAAGGCTGTGAAAAGGATAGTGAGATACTTAATCCATACACCAAACTTTGGCATTTGGTATCCTAAGAGATCTTCTTTTGATCTCGTTGGCTATTCTGACTCGGATTATGCCGGAGACAAGGTTGATAGAAAGTCCACTTCGGGTACTTGTCAATTTCTTGGTAGATCTCTTGTGTCTTGGTCTTCCAAGAAACAAAACTCGGTATCCTTATCCACCGCCGAAGCGGAATACATTGCCGCTGGTTCATGTTGTGCTCAATTACTTTGGATGACCCAAACTCTTAAAGATTATGGGATCTATGTGAAACATGTTCCACTACTTTGTGACAATGAAAGTGCTATCAAAATTGGTCATAATCCTGTACAACATTCTCGAACTAAGCATATTGAACTTCATCATCATTTCATTCGAGATCATGTTGCTAAGGGTGACATTGATCTTAAGCATGTTCGCACCGATAAGCAATTAGCGGATATATTTACTAAACCTCTTGATGAGAAAGTGTTTTGTAGGTTGAGAGGAGAATTGGACATCATTGATGCTTCGAACTTGGAGTAGAAACTCCATTGGATACATGCAAGACATGAGCTTATGACTAATCCATGATATATCTCTTATGATAACTATCTTATGTCTTGGATATATTTGCACCTTGCATGTTGTCTAACCCATGTAGGTGCTTGGTTGAATCTAATTCCATGAGATTGCGACTCACTCACATCTTGAGCAATCTCTACATCACCAAGACTCTACACAATGGTGGTTGAAGACAAGGAAGCACAAAACCATTCAAACATATCCTTTGACAAATTCTATGTTGAGCTTCATGATTGTCATTTTTGGATACACAAGTGCTCTTCCTTGCAAGAACTAACCCATGTAGGTAGATGAACTCAAACTCCAAGTGGTGCTCCCAACTCTTGATGAGCTACATCAACCTTGAGCACCCACACAAGTTCAACTACATGAGCAAGAACCACACCACCACCCAAGGTATGTTATTCCATCTTAGAGAAGCTTTTACTCCAAGACATGAGTCAAAGCAACTCAACAAGATGTGAATACATCAAGATGCTTAAACGAAAAATGGTAACCCCATTTTGAGCTTCAACGATGAGTATGACCTATGATCAAGTGTTCTCACTTGACTCCTAAGTCAATATACTCTAACATAGGTGACTATGTCACCGCCCAACTCTAGATGAAGTTCTCTTGTGTTCTTTTCTGTGTTATTGCATTTGTCTCATGCATGTTTATTTTCTTTCAGTTTCTTCTCTTTTCTCTTTGTTTTTGTTCTGCATTTTCTGCATTCAATTCCTTGCAAATCCTTCAGGCAATTCATTGCAAATCTTTGTGAGATCCTACATGTCTAGTGAGCTGAGGTGACAAATGTTTTTCTCTGTGTAAACTCGGTTTCACCGACTTGTAATTTTTGGCCCAACCGGATCCTTTCGGTACCACCGAAACATTCCACTCGGTGCCACCGACTTCGCAACAGGAAAAACAATTTGCGACTTGTTCTATATTTCTTCTGATCCAGCTCTACTCAATGAATCTTGTCCTCTTCAAGCATCACAGTTTTATCCATTGCTTTGTGCTGAGTCTCAAGGACCAAACCTATACGACAGATTCCAGAAAGCCCTTCTAGGAAATTGATGTCAAAGGGGGAGAGAGAGATCACATCAAAGCTTGTAGGAGAGAGAGAGATCACATCAAGGGAGAGAAAAAGTCTCAAGAACTAAAGAACTAAACCTACAAGAGAGAAAGTATTAAGGGGGAGAAAGAGATTTCCAGGGGGAGAGAATACTCAAGGATCCCAGATGCTTGATGTTCAAGAGGATAGATGTCACATGCCTTTTTGGGGGAAAGACATGTATTTGCATTAAGTTCTATCCATTTGTATCTTTCAGCTCTGATTTTCTGTTCCCTATCTTCTCCCAATATCCCATGTAAGATTCAGGGGGAGCAAGACACCTAAGGGAAAGAAATCAGTCAAATTCATTGCATATCTTTACTCTTGGGGACATGTTGAATCCAATGTGGTACCTTGTACTCACTCTCTACATGTCATCCCAGTCTTGGCATTCTTGTGGTTTCTTTTGTGCGCTCTGGCTAGTGGATGTACCTGTGTTATCTAACTTTGTTTGAGCAGGTTCATTCCATCCTAAGCCAACTCAAAGACTACACGCTAAGCGTATGCATCAAAATCATGAGTACGAGGATTTCTTGCTTATGTACATTCTGTTTGCAAGAAGGACTCATGAGCATGAAGGTATTTTCCTTGATAATCTTTTACTCTGATGCATATGGCCAAGATACATGTAACACTTTGCCTACTCTGTCATGATTAAGCTCTCACATGCTTCTATATTTTATATTCATATGATTGCATTCATGTAAGGGGAGCCTATGCTTGTTGCATGTCCTTCCAAAGCTTTACTTGCTATTCTTTATATCCTTATCTAAAGCTTTGATGTATGTTGCCATCAATTACCAAAAAGGGGGAGATTGAAAGCACAAGTGCTCCCTAGGTGGTTTTGGTAATTGATGACAACATATCTCTTGTTGGACTAATGTTTCTATCTAGTATGTTTCAGATAAGTTCAACAATGGAGTGGCATGGACTAAAGGTTGTGGGAACTCCTTCAAGATGCTAAGGACAAAGGATTGGCTAAAGCTTAAAGCTCAAGACTCTTCATTTTACATTTTAGTGATCCAAGATCACATTGAGTCCATAGGAAAAGCCAATACTATCAAGGAGGGATGAGGTGTTGCTTAATGAGCCTCTTGCTTCATGTGCTTAGTGATATGCTCCAAAACCCTCAACTACTTTTCCATATCCACATATGACCTAAACCCTAAGCCAAACTCGGTCCTACCGATTCTTTCTATCCGGCGCCACCGAGTTTCACTTGTCATAAGCCACTGCCAAACCCTAGCAATTCGGTTCTACCGATAGGGATCTCGGTCTCACCGAGATGGGATTGCAAACTCTCTGTTTCCCTTTCGTAACTTTTTGGTCTCACTGAAAGAGCGAATCGGTCCCACCGAGATTGCAATGTAAACTCTTTGTTTTCCTTTTGTAACTTTTTGGTCTCACCGAAAGAGCAAATCGGTCCCACCGAGTTTGCCTGACCAACTCTCTGGTTAGCTTATTACCAAACTCGGTCTCACCGGGTTTGTGTAATCGGTCTCACCGAGATTACGTTATGCCCAAACCCTAACCATATCGGTCCTACCGAGTTGCATGTCAGTCCCACCGAAAATCTCTAACGGTCACTAGGTTTACCTTTTCGGTCCGACCGAGTTTGTTGATTCGGTCCCACTGAGATTGGAAAAATGTGTGTAACGGTTGGATTTTGTGTGGAGGCTATATATACCCCTCCACCTCCTCTTCATTCGTGGAGAGAGCCATCATAACACATACACAATTCCAACTCATATGTTCTGAGAGAGAACCACCTACTCATGTGTTGAGACCAAGATATTCCATTCCTACCATATGAATCTTGATCTCTAGCCTTCCCCAAGTTGCTTTCCACTCAAATCTTCTTTCCACAAAATCCAAATCCTATGAGAGAGAGTTGAGTGTTGGGGAGACTATCATTTGAAGCACAAGAGCAAGGAGTTCATCATCAACACACCATTTGTTACTTCTTGGAGAGTGGTGTCTCCTAGATTGGCTAGGTGTCACTTGGGAGCCTCCGACAAGATTGTGGAGTTGAACCAAGGAGTTTGTAAGGGCAAGGAGATCGCCTACTTCGTGAAGATCTACTGCTAGTGAGGCAAGTCCTTCGTGGGCGATGGCCATGGTGGGATAGACAAGGTTGCTACTTCGTGGACCCTTCGTGGGTGGAGCCCTCCGTGGACTCGCGCGACCGTTACCCTTCGTGGGTTGAAGTCTCCATCAACGTGGATGTAGGATAGCACCACCTATCCGAACCACGGGAAAAACATCCGTGTCTCAAATTGCGTTTGAATTCTCCAAACCCTTCCCTTTACATTCTTGCAAGTTGCATGCTTTATTTTCCGTTGCCTATACACTCTTTGCATTCTTGCTTGATATGTATTGTGAATGTTGAAATTATGCCTAAACTCCACTTAAACCAAAAAAGCTTAAAAATTGCAACTTTAGCATTAAGTGTCTAATTACCCCCCCTCTAGACACATCTACTTCAAGATCCTACAAAAGTGACCACTAACTCCTGTTATTACAGTACCAATACAGACCCGCTCGTGAACCGACGTGTAGCCGAGGGTGCATCTTCTGCTGGGCGTGCAGCAGACGAGGGAGGGGTAGTAACTGTTGTCGCCTCTACACACTCAGCTTACTGTTGAATCCAGTTCCCCAAGAGCTGAAAAATGAACTGCTGCCGCCACCTACACACACGTTCACTCGAAGAGATTCTAATGGCGATCCGAGGGGTGAGCCTGCTGGATATGGACTTCAGCAAGGAGTTCCCCTTTGAGTTCACCGTTTAGTCCTATGGCTGCACCAAGTTGAATGTGATGTACACCAACGATACGGACTCAGTGAAGCTCTGCCTCGCCTCAGTCCTATGGTTGCACCAGGTTCTAGAGCATTCGCCCATTTCATCCACTGCCGTGTCTTCCCCGGCTCCGCGTCGTCCCCTTCCCAGGCCTCGCCGTCGTCCACCGCCCTGGTGCTCTCGGCGCGGCGTGGTCAACGTGGTCAACGTGGATATGGCTTCCATTGGATGTGGACTGTACGTGGAGAGGCTGACAGCTGGGTCCATGACCGCAGCAAGGAAGTGCCTCCTTATTACGTGTAAAATAATTATTCCTCCACCTGACAGTGGGGACCCACCGGACGGGCCACCGTATTTCACGAAAAAACATTTGCCCCTGACAGCTGGGACCACCAGCTACATCTTCGCACGCAAGGAAGTGCGTCCGGGCAAACAAAAAAACGATTTTCCCTCTAACTGCTGGGACCCACCAGCTACATCTTCACAGGCAAGGAAGTGCCTGACAGTCGGGACCCACCTGGTCGAAGCGTACGTAGCGTTGTCATTCTTGTCACGAACATGTACGTACATATATACTGGCCGATGTAGAGGCGTGCACGTGTCGTAGTAGAGGCGCATACGTGTCGTACTAGAGGTGCGCATGTAGCATGTACACGTACGTACAGCGGCCAGGGTGCAAGAAAGAAAATACGGCCACGTACGTACATACGGGCAGGGTCTCGAACGCCTACTCGCGCATACGTACGGCCAGGGCTCGTGTACATGGCTGGGTCGGAATGGAGAAACATCGTCGTCGTCGTGTTCATGGGGAGGCAATGGAATGCGTCGTGTTCATGGGGAGGCAAAGAATGCGCCGTGTTCATCGGGAGGCAACGGAACGCGTGGGAGCCAACCGGCTGGGTCAGAACAGAATGCGTGGTCGTGTTCATCAGGAGGGCTTGGACGGAACAGGCGATGGAAACGAGGCCTGGCGTACTGCACAACGGAGGAAACAGAGCTCCTACATTCGAAACGGGGTCCTGTTGATCGGGAGGGGTCCGGCGTACCACAAAACGGAGGAAACGGACGTCCAACGGTCGAAACGGGGGTCCTGTTGATCGGGAGGGGTGTGGCGTACCGCAAAATGGACGAAACGAACTTGTGTTGGAGCGCTACAGTCGAAACGGGGGTCCTGTTCATCGGGAGGGGTGTGGTGTACCGCAAAACGGGACTCCACGGGATACTGTTCATCTCCACCGTCGACCTCCTCCAGCCTCCACGGGCTACCGTCGACCTCCTCCAGCCTCCACGGGCTCCTGTTCATCCAGCCTCCACCGCCCGCTACTCCACCGGCTACTGTTCAACCACCCTCCACCGTCTACTGTTCATCCAGCCCTCCACACCATGGGGTCCTGTTCAACCACCCCTCCATGGGCACCCCTCCACCGTCTACTGTTCATCCAGCCCTCCACCACACCACGGGGTCCTGTTCATCCAGAGGCAATGCCACCGCTCACTGTTCATCCAAACGCCCCGCAACGCTCACTGTTCATCCCAGAGGCAGCATCGATCGGCTTTAGTTAGTAGCAGTAGCGAAGGAATCGCTTGATCGGGTTCAGTTAAGAGCCATCGATCGATCGCTCGGGTTCAGTAATGCGTAGCCTGCAGTGCAATCGCTCGGGTTTAGTTAGAGCCCAACACCTCGCTCGGGTTCAGTTAGAGCCAACGCCTCGCACACACGCGCGTACGTGTACGAGAGAAATGCTAATCGCTCGGCCCCCGACCTCCCACCGTAACCGGGAACTCCCGGAAATTTTCCTCCCCTTGCTTCTACCACGTTTTTTTCCGTCATGGACGGCCCAAAGAATGTCATGCAACTGCGTCTCCGGCCCGACCAGGACGAAGAGCCCATTTGTTGTCATGATTTTTTGTCATAGAAGTAGGAGCCCACCACATCTATGATGATACCGGGTTTTGTCACAATTATCGTCATAGAAGTGTCGTATGTATGACAGAAAAAAAATTCGTTCGGCCCAAAATGTCACGGATGTGTCTTTTTTTTGTGGTGTCAATCTCCTTCTTATCATCGTCATTCTTTTTATCTTGATTAGCATGATTAATAGCAAGTTCCTCATAGTTTTCATAACTAGAGTTGTCAACAAGTAAATCATCATCTCCTAGCAAATCATCTTCATCACTATTGAAATCAACATACTCGGGGTGTGTTACCTTTGGACCTTTAGCCAAGAAGCATCTTCCAATTCCTTCATTTGGTGAGTCAAATATGTCATAGGAGTTGGTTGTCACAAGTTCTAGTCCGGCAACACCTTCATCTTGAGTATATTCGGAGTCGGGTTGATAACTTCTTTTGGAGTGATGATCGGAGTCAGAACCGGATACCCATTCACCAACATGAGCTTGATGTCTTCCTTTTGTGTAGCTCCTTGATGACTTATCCTTCCTTTCCGAATCCTTACTTCTCCGAGAGGGTCTTCGTTCATAACGATCATCCCTACTCCTTCTTTCTCTTGGTGGTGATTCTTCTCTTCTACTCCTTTTGGGAGAATCTTCTCTCCTTTTGTAGGGAGCCATACACTCATTGGAGTAGTGTCCGGGTCTTCCACAATTGTAGCAATTTATTTCGCAGCTTGAAGATCTCTTGTCATTGTAGGATCTTGACTTGGAGCTTCTTTCCTTGCTCCTTCTCTTGTAGAATTTGTTGAAGTTCTTCACCATTAGACTCAATTCTTCATTGAAGGTTTGCTTCTCACTTGACGATGTGGGAGTTTCACATGAGGCTTTGTAAGCACCACTTGACTTGTTGTGGAGCTCTTCCTTATCCTTGAGTGACATCTCATGAGCAACAATTCTTCCAATGACTTTCGTTGGCTTGAGATCTTTGTAATTGGGCATCATTTGGATCAATGTGCACACGGTATCATATTTTCCATCCAAGGCTCTTAAGATATTCTTGATGATGAATCTATCGGTCATCTCTTCACTTCCTAAGCCGGCAATCTCATTTGTGATGATAGCAAGCCTAGAGTACATTTCAGCGACGCCTTCACCATCCTTCATTTTTAACTTGTCAAGTTAACTTTGAAGCACATCCAATTTGGATTCCTTGACGGAGTCGGTACCTTCATGCATATCAATCAAAGTATCCCAAATTTCCTTTGCATTCTCAAGACGGCTGATTTTTGTTGAATTCTTCGGGGCACAATCCATTGAAGAGAATATCACAAGCTTGAGCATTGTATTGCAGCATCTTCAACTCTTCTGCTGTAGCTTCACGGTTTGGTTCTCTCCCATCAAAGAATTCACCTTGCAAGCCAATACACACAATAGCCCAAATGGCCGGGTTATGTCCAAGAATATGCATTTTCACCTTATGCTTCCAACTAGCAAAATTTGTACCATCAAAGTAAGGACCTCTACGGTGGTAATTTCCCTCGCTAGATGCCATACTCTCCTAGGTTGTGAAACCAAGGCTATGACCACCAAAAGCTATGGAAATCAAAGCAAATGGAGACCAAAGCTCTGATACCACTTGTAGGATCGAAAGTATGTCTAGAGGGGGGGGTGATTAGACTACTTGACCAAATAAAAATCTAGCCTTTTCCCAATTTTAGTTCTTGGCAGATTTTAGCAACTTTGCACAAGTCAAGCAATCAACCTACACATGCAATTCTAAGAGTATAGCAGCGGAAAGTAAAACAATTGCATATGAAGGTGAAGGGAGGAGTTTGAGAGAGTAAACGCAATGTTGACACGGAGATTTTTTATCCTTGGTTCCAATAGGTGGTGCTATCGTACATCCACATTGATGGAGACTTCAACCCATGAAGGGTAACAGTTGCGCGAGTCCACGGAGGGCTCCACCCACGAAGGGTCCACGAAGAAGCAACCTTGTCTATCCCACCATGGTCGTTGCCCACGAAGGACTTGCCTCACTCGGGTAGATCTTCACGAAGTAGGCGATCTCCTTTCCCTTACAAACTCCTTGGTTCAACTCCACAATCTTGACGGAGGCTCCCAAATGACACCTAACCAATCTAGGAGACACCACTCTCCAAGAGGTAACAAATGGTGTGTTAATGATGAACTCCTTGCTCTTGTGCTTCAAATGATAGTCTCCCCAACACTCAACTCTCTCTCATAGGATTGGATTTGGTGGAAAGAAGATTTGAGTGGAAAGCAACTTGGGGAAGGCTAGAGATCAAGATTTATGTGGTTGGAATGGAATATCTTGACCTCAACACAAGTGTAGGTGGTTCTCTCTCAGAAAATGTATGTTGGAAGTGTAGGCATGTTCTGATGGCTCTCTCCATGAATGAAGAGTGGGTGGAGGGGTATATATAGCGTCCACACAAAATCTAACCGGTACGCACAATTTACCAAACTTGGTCGGACCAAATCATGAAACTTGGTCGGACCGATTTAGTTCAAAATGTGAACGTTAGGATTTTCGGTGGGACTGACACGTCAACTCGGTGGGACCGATTTCTTTAGGGTTAGGGCATAACTTAATCTCGGTGAGACCGATTACATAAACTCGGTGGGACCGATTTTGAAAATAGACAAACAGAGAGTTGGTCAGGCAAACTCGGTGGGACTGATTCACTCATCTCGGTTGGACCGAAACGTTACGAAAGGGAAACAAAGAGTTTGCATTGCAATCTCGGTGGGACCGATTGCTCATCTCGGTTGGACCGAAACGTTACGAAGGGAAACAGAGAGATTACAATCACATCTCGATGAGACCGAGATCCCTATCGGTGAGACCGAAAGGACTAGGGTTTCTGGCAGTGGCTATGTCAAGAGAACTTAGTGGCGCCGGATAGAAAGTTTCGGTAGGGCCAAGTTTGACTTTTGGACATATGTGGATATGAGAAAGTAGTTGTGGGCTTTGGAGCATATCACTAAGCATTTTGAGCAAGAAACTCATTAAGCAACACCTCACCCCCTCTTGATAGTATTGGCTTTTTCTATGGACTCAATGTGATCTTGGATCACTGAAATGAAAAATGTAGAGTCTTTTGCTTTGAGCTTGAGCCAATCCTTTTGTCATTTGCATTGTGAGGGGTCCACATTCAAATCCATGCCATGCCAATCATTGAGCTTTCCTGAAATATTTATCTAGAAATAGCATTAGCTCAATGAGCTATATGTTGTTAGGAATTACCAAAACCTCCCAGGGATATTTGCACTTTCACATATTTAATACTCCTATCCTCAAATAGAATCATTAAACAAGAAAACATATGCAAACAATGCAAACATAACAACAATCTATCTAAACGGAATAGTCCGTAAAGAATGCAAAAGGAATCATACTTCCCTAACTCCAAAAATTCTGAAAAATTACCACGCTGTAGATAATTTTTTGTTACTCATTATGTAAAAATTTCAAGATTTTATCATGTTCTTACTATTCACAAATATTCAAAACATAACAGCAAACTTTCTGTTTTTAAAACTTCAACACATGGACTTGCAAAATAAGCATGGTAAAGGCCATACTTGACATTTTTATTGAAATAAAAGATGCAAAACATTACTATAAATAACAGCAAGAAAATCCTAGTAAAATAAAATGATGCTCCAAGCAAAACACATATCATGTGGTGAATAAAAATATAACTCCAAGTAAGGTTACTGATGAACGAAGACGAAAGAGGGGATGCCATTCGGGGCATCCCCAAGCATAGGCTCTTGGTTGTCCTTTTAATATTACCTTGGGGTGCCTTGGGCATCCCCAAGCTTAGGCTCTTTCCATTCCTTATTTCTTAGTTCATCAAAACTTTACCCAAAACTTGAAAACTTCACAACACAAAACTCAGTATGCTCCGTTAGTATAAGAAAGCAAATCACCACTTAGGTACTGTCAATACAAGATTCATAATTTTTCTCACATGATGCCTACTGTACCCTATCATTTATACAATTTATATTAAGCAATATAAGCCATAGAAACTAGAAAACAAGCAAACTATGCATCGAAAACAGAATCTGTCAAAAACAGGACAGTCAGTAATAATCTGTACCTTTCGAATACTTATGTAACTCCAAAAGTTCTGAAAATTTTGGAAAGCCTGAGTATTTTTTATTAATCTTATTCAAAAAGAACCGGTATTTTATCACACTTCTGTTAAAATTTAGAATTGTTTCCCTGAGCGCAAAAGTTTCTGTTTTTAGCAAGATCAAATCAACTATCACCATAGATCATCCCAAAGGTCTTACTTGGCACTTTATTGAAATAAAAGCTATAAAACATGATTAATACAGTAGTCTAATCATGTGAACATGCAAAAACAGTAGGAGTAAATATTGGGTTGTCTCCCAACAAGCGCTTTTCTTTAATGCCTTTGTAGCTAGGCATGATAATCTCAATGATGCCCACATAAAAGATAAGAATTGAAGCATAATGGGAGAATCATGAAGCATATGACTAGCACATTTAATTCAAACCAATTCCTATGCATAGGGATTTTGTGAGCAAACAACTTATGGGAGCAAGAATCAACTAGCATAGGAAGGCAAAACAAGCATAACTTCAAGATTTTCAACACATAGAGAGGAAAGTTGATATTATTGCAATATGTAAAAGCATATGTTCCTCTATCATAATAATTTTAAATAGCATCATGAATGAATTCAACAATATAACCATCACATAAAGCATTATTCTCATGATGCCCAAGCATAGAAATTTTAGTACTCACCACATAAGCAAAATTATTCTCATGAATAGTAGTGGGAGCAAACTCAACAAAATAACTATCATGTGAGGCATAATCCAATTGAAAATTAAAATCATGATGACAGGTTTCATGGTTATCATTATTCTTTATAGCATACATGTCATCACAATAATCATCATAGATAGGAGGCATGCTTTCATTATAATAAATTTGCTCATCAAAACTTGGGGGACAAAAAATACCATCTTCATCAAACATAGCATCCCCAAGCTTGTGGCTTTGCATATCATTAGCATCATGGATATTCAACGAATTCATACTAACAACATTACAACCATGCTCATCATTCAAGGATTTAGTGCCAAACATTTTAATGCATTTTTCTTCTAACACTTTGGCACAATTATCAGAATCCTTATTTTCACGAAAGACATTAAAAAGATGAAGCATATGAGGCAACCTAAATTCCATTTTTTTGTAGTTTTATTTTATAGACTAAACTAGTGATAAAATAAGAAACTAAAACATTCGATTGCAAGATCTAAAGATATACCTTCAAGCACTAACCTCCCCGACAACGGCGCCAGAAAAGAGCTTGATGTCTACTATGCAACTTTATCCTTGTAGACGTTGTTGGGCCTCCAAGTGCAGAGTTTTGTAGGAAAGTAGCAAATTTCCCTCAAGTGGATGACCTATGGTTTATCAATCCGTGGGAGGCGTAGGATGAAGGTGGTCTCTCTCAAACAACCCTGCAACCAAATAACAAAGAGTCTCTTGTGTCCCCAACACACCCAATACAATTGTAAATAGTATAGGTGCACTAGTATGGCGAAGAGATGGTGATACAAGTGCAATATGGATGGTAGATATAGGTTTTTGTAATCTGAAAATATAAAAACAGCAAGGTAACTAATAGTAAAAGTGAGCGAAAATGGTATTGCAATGCTTAGAAACAAGGCCTATGGTTCATAATTTCACTAGTGCAAGTTCTCTCAACAATGATAACATAATTAGATCATATAACAATCCCTCAACATGCAACAAAGAGTCACTCCAAAGTCACTAATAGTGGAGAACAAACGAAGATATTATTGTAGGGTACGAAACCACCTCAAAGTTATTCTTTCTGGTCGATCTATTGGGTTATTCCTATAAGTGTCACAAACAGCCCTAGAGTTCGCACTAAAATGACACCTTAAGTCACACATCAACCAAAACCCTAATGTCACCTAGATACTCCAATGTTACCACAAGTATCTGCGGGTTTGATTATACGATATGCATCACACAATCTTAGATTCATCTATTTAAACCAACACAAAGAACTTCATAGAGTGCCCCAAAGTTTCTACCGAAGAGTCAAGACAAAAACATGTGCCAACCCCTATGCATAAGTTCACAAGGTCACAGAACCCGCAAGTTGATCACCAAAACATACATCAAGTAGATCACATGAATATCCCATTGTCACCATAGATAAGCACATGCAAGACATGCATCATGTGTTCTCAAATCCTTAAAGACTCAATCCGATAAGATAACTTCAAAGGGAAAATTCAATCCATTACAAGAAGGTAGAGGGGAGAAACATCATAAGATCCAACTATAATAGCAAAGATCGCGGTACATCAAGATCGTGCCAAATCAAGAACACGACAAAGAGAGAGAGAGAGATCAAACACATAGCTACTGGTACATACCCTCAGCCCCGAGGGTGAAATACTCCCTCCTCGTCATGGAGAGCGCCGGGATGATGAAGATGGCCATCGGTGATGATTTCCGCCTCCAGCAGGGTGCCGAAACGGACTCCCAATTGGTTTTTCATGGCTATAGAGGCTTGCGGCAATGGAACTCGTGATCAGCGTTCTATTCTGGGGTTTTTGGATTTATAAGAGGTGTTGGCATCAGGAACAAATCAGGAGGGCCCACGAGGAGCCCACAAGGACGGAGGGCGCGCCCTAGGGGGTGGGGGCGCCCTCCACCCTTGTGGATGCCTCGTGGCTCTTCTCCGATATCTTTTCATTCCAGTATTTTTTATATTTTTCAAACATAATCTCCATAAATTTTGAGGTCAATTGGACTCCGTTTGATATTCCTTTTCTGCGAAACTCAAAAAGAAGGAAAAAACAGAAACAGAAACTGACACTAGGCTCTAGGTTAATAGGTTAGTCCCAAAAATCATATAAAATAGCTTATAAATGCATATAAAACATCCCAGATAGATAATATAATAGCATGGAACAACCAAAAATTATAGATACGTTGGAGACGTATCAGCCACCCATTTACTTAACAAACCCCAAAGTTCATGAAGCAAGTATGAAGAAACTTGATACTCTCATGGTCTAAGGAATTATGCGAATATTAACTATCTCTATGTTATTAACCATTAACTTGTGACGAATGTATCTCATAGAAAAACATCAATTCGGGTCGATTCAACACAAATGTTGTTCTAACATTGTGCCCTCAAAGTTTCTGGCATAGACATGCTCATGATTAGGAAAACAGAACCATCATGCAACACTTAATCTAGTCTTAGAGGCCAGACTAGGAATACATTTTACCGTTTATTATTCCACACGTGGATATGAGTCTACCTCTGAGCCTCGTGGTTATTGTAGACTCGAGAACCACAGCAGTTATAGCATGGAACATAAACATAATTATGAATAGGGAAATAATCAATAACATTTATTATTGCCTCTAGGGCATATCTCCTACATATCCTTTATGCATCTTATTTTGCCTAGAACAGTGATAGCATTATAACATGGCCCCTTCACTAAATTTCAAGATAAAGTGTTCTCCCCGAGTATGCACCATTGCCAAAGTTCGTCGTTTTGAAGCACCTCGTGATGATCGGGTGTGATAGACTCTACGTTCACATACAACGGGTGTAAGACAGTTTTGCACATGCATAATACTTGGGTTAAACTTGACGAGCCTAGCATGTACATGCATGGTCTCGGAATACTAGAGACCGAAAGGTCGAACATGCGTCATATAGTAGATATGATCAATGTAGAGATGTAGAGATGTCCACCATTGATGACTACACCATCTCACTGATGATCAGACATGGGTTAGTTGATTTGTATCATGTATCACTTAGATAACTTAAGGGATGTTAATTTAAGTGGGAGTTCATTAGTAATTTGATTAATTGAACTTAATTTATAATGAACTTAGTCTTAATAGTTTTTGCATATCTATGTTGTAGATTAATAGCTCGTGATATAGCTCCCCTATTTTTGATATGTTCCTAGAGAAAACTAAGTTGAAAGGTGATGGTATAAATAATGTGGATTGGGTCTATGATATGAGGATTATCCTCATTGCTGCATAGAAGAATTATGTCCTTAATGCACCGCTAGGTGACAAACCTATTGTAGGAGCTGATGTAGACATTATGAACGTTTGGGAAAGCTTGATCTGATGACTACTTGATATTTTAGCATGCCATGCTTTATAGCTTTGAATCGGGGCTCCAAAGATGTTTTGAACGCCATGGAACATATGAGATGTTCCAAGAGCTGAAATTGGTATTTCAGGCTCATGCCCGTGTTGAGAGGTATGAGACCTCTGACAAGTACTTTGCCTACAAGATGGAGGAGAATAGCTCAGCTAGTGAGCATGTGCTCAGAATGTCTGTGTACTACAATTGCTTGAATCAAGTGGGAGTTAATCTTCCAGATAAGATAGTGATTGACAGAATTCTCCAGTCACTATCACCAAGCTACTAGAGCTTCGTGATGAACTATAATATGCAAGGGATGTCGAAAACAATTCTCGAGATCTTCGCGATGCTGAAATCAGTGGAGGTAGAAATAAAGAAGGAGCACCAAGTGTTGATGGTTAACAAGACCACTAGTTTCAAGAAAAAGGACAAGGGAAATAATTGGAACTTCAAGAAGAATGGAAAGCAAGATGTCGGGGGAACGACACCTACGGGATCATGAGGAATCCCTTTTTGCTACGGTTGGCGGGCGCGGGGCTGTGGAAAGAGCGGGATTGAGAGATCAACACGGGGGCATTATCCAGGTTCGGGCCACAAGTGATGCGTAATACCCTACTCCTGCTGGTTTCTGTTTATCTCGTGTTCTTGGACTAGCTGCAAGGCGTGCAGGGTTCAAAAAATCTGAATCCTCTCTCAGTACACCGTAGGCCTCCTTTTATAGTCAAAGGGGCTGCCACAGTGGCACACAGGAGGTGGAAAGCTATACAGTAGTCGAGTTTATCTCCTGGCACCATAGGACAAATGCATTTAATGTGGAGCTGACATGCCCTTCTTGCTTTGTCGGGGATGGCAAGGAAGCTCGTCCCAGCTGTCGCTGCCTTGCCTGGCTTCGACGCGTGTCCGAACTGATGAAGCGTGTAGCGCCACGCTGGCTGGCTGCTGAGGTGGTGCAGTGGTAGAGTCTTCACGAAGATCTGCATGCCACTACACAGGTGCATGCCGAGTCGGCCTAGAGGCCGCACGTTGCCACGCAGGCGCATGCCTAGCTGGTGGGCTGGTAGCTGCATGGGAACGTCGGTGGAGTCTTGGCAGATGTGGGCCTGGCTGCGGCCCCACGGATGTCTTCGGCAAGAGTCTTGCCGGCGCCCCGACAAGGGTCTTGCCGTGGCATCACGGTCGTCCCCAACAAGGGTCTTGCCGGGGGTCTCGTGGGTATCTTTGGCAAGGATCTTGCCGAGGATCGTCGTCTTCTGGTCATCATCTAGTCTTGTGTACTTCTGGTCTCCACAAAGATTTGCATGCCACCATGGAGGTACCTCCCGAGCCTCGGTTCCAAAGTGGTTGATGGCGTTCACCCTCTTGGGCTCAAGGGTGGCGGCTCTGCTGGTGTTGGGCAAGTTGCCCCGGCAAGGTTCTTGCCGGGGCTATGGAGGCCGCCCCGTCAAGGGCCTTACCGGGGGAGTTCACATCGCCCCTCTGCTCTTCGTGTTTTCTGGCTTGGCGTTTCTCTGGTTGTATTGTGGCTTTGCTTCCTTCCTCTGCCCTGTTAGGTGTGCCCGCAGGTGTGGCTCCAACTGCCCGTGCACAAGTAAAGGGGTACAAAATAGGACCCCTCCTTTTGTGCACCGATAGGAGCCCCCGGGTCTGGGCCATTGTCAGTGTCAAAACCGGCGGATCTAGGGTAGGGGGTCCCGAACTGTGCGTCTAAGGCGGATGGTAACAGGAGGCAGGGGACACGATGTTTACCCAGGTTAGGGCCCTCTTGATGGAGGTAATACCCTACGTCCTACTTGATTGTTCTTGATGATATGAGTAGTACAAGAGTTGATCTACCACGAGATCAAAGAGGCTAAACCCTAGAAGCTAGCCTATGGTATGATTGTCTGTTTTTCTACGGACTAAAACCCTCCAGTTTATATAGACACCGGAGGGGGCTAGGGTTACACAAGGTCGGTTACAAAGGAGGAGATATACATATCCGTATTGCCTAGCTTGCCTTCCACGCCAAGTAGAGTCCCATTCGGACACAAGACGAAGTCTTCAATCTTGTATCTTCATAGTCCAGCAGTCCGGCCAAAGGATATAGTCCGGCTATCCGGACACCCCCTAATCCAGGAGTCCCTCAGTAGCCCCTGAACCAGGCTTCACCGATGATGAGTCTGGCGCGCAGTATTGTGTTCGGCATTGCAAGTTGGGTTCCTCCTCCACATACACCATGTAAGACTTTAGAATACAAGGATAGTGTCCGGCCCTGCAAAATAAGTTCCACATACCACTGTAGAGAGAATAATATTTCCACAAATCTAATCTGCTGACACGTTTTGACAGCATGACATCACGCCATGGCCCGGTCATTATTCGAACCGTTTTTCTCAACTAGCTCCGCACATAACGCGAGGCGGTTTTCTTGACACGTCTTGTCAAAGCAGAGATCGTGTCCCCCTTATCACGGGATTCTCATCAATACAGACGTGGGTAACCCAACCGTGCCTGTTGGTATGACTCCTAGATCTTAGTCAAGTCCCAAATGGCCATGAGGAGGACGCTTGATATTCACCCTCTTTATAAAGGGGACGAGGTTCCCTCCCGTGCTCAATCGAATCCTCCCCCCGCCTCGAGTTCTAACACCCAAAGCTCAGGTCAGGTGCTCCGGACCTTCAACTATGTCCGGATCCAACATTCAAGGTCGGTGGATGCCTTCCTCTGTCACAGAGGAGGACATCAAGAAGTTGAGAGAGGCCAGATATCTGACTGCCGAAATTTCGCATAGGCTTCCTGCCTGAGGGCAGGTCGTCCCTACTCCCGAACCCAACGAGAGCGTCGTGTTCATCTCCCACTTCCTTCGAGGACTAGGCCTTGCTCTGGATCCCTTTGTTAGGGGTCTTATGTTCTATTATGGACTGGATTTTCACGATCTGGCCCCGGATTTCCTTCTTCACATCTCGTCATTTATTGTCGTATGTGAGGCCTTCCTCCGCATTACCCCTCACTTCAGGCTGTGGCTCAAGACCTTCGATGTGAAGCGGAAGATGATTGAGGGGCGGCGCGCAGCATGCGGAGGTGCTTTAATAAGCAAAATCGCTGACGCTCCATGGCCAGAGGGTTCCTTCCCAGAGTTGTCCGAATTGTGGTAGCGGGAGTGGTTTTACATCACAGCTCCCCGAAGTGCCAAGTAGGTAGCTGCCCCCACCTTTCGCTCGGGCCCCCCACCGCAACTGATGTCATGGATCAGCAGGGGGCTGAGCTGGGGTCCAGCAAAGGACGTGCCAATACTGCAAAGCCGTATCCGAGATCTCTTTGAGAGAGATTTCAGTCTGGTTATGGTAATGCAAGTTATGCTAGGTCGTCGAATCCAGCCTTGCAAACGCTGGCCCCTCCGCATGTGGGAATTCAACCCGGAAGGACCGCGAGCTATTCAGCATTTCCTCGGCATGAGACTCGAAGAGATGTACAAATCGTTCTTCGGACCCCAAATAGAGTGTCCGGAAACCACCGAGGACGTGGGTCTGAGCTGCAACCGCCCCGCTGCCCAAGTAAGTAATCCCATGTCGAACCTACTGTCCTTTTATTTACCATGGCATCATTCTAAAGAGCCGCTCTTTGACCAGGACTGGATAACAAAGGCGATGATGATCAGGTGTTCGCCCCCCCTTCCTGAGAGCTTGGACAATCCGGTACTGGACAAGATGCTCGAGCCGGCGCCTTATCCAGTGCCCTCAAAGGAAGATGATGGGGGGAATAGAGAGGGCGAAAGTGGGCCTCACTCGCTACTTATTCCAACCGGGGGAATGAGCGCCTCCACGAGGGAGGACAACCAAAGGGAAGAATCTGACATTCTCTCTCCCCGGGGAAGGAAGAGGACTACCTCTGAAGATCCGGAAACTAAGGTTTCCAAACGGGAGAAGAAATCTTCATTAGAGGGTCCTGCCTCAGAGGGTATTCTTGCCGCACAATGTCCGCGCGGGGATCAACCCTCTATCGAGCTGTAAGTAATCGAAAAGTACTTAATAGTGGAAACATCCTACCTTACTTCCAAAGACAATAACCGATGCTTATAAATTGTAGCCCGGATCGTAGCCCTTCTCGACAGAGTTCGTCTTCGGGGGATCTTCTTCCAGAGATGATGGAGAGCGAAATGCCTCCCCCTGACACCCCGCCTCATGAAGCGGGCGACCTTGAAGTGTCGTCATGAAGGGTATCTCTGGATCCACTAAGGCCAGAGGATAACCCTTTGGCTACCCGGAATCCCCAGTATCCGGCTCCTAAGGAGAGTGACAGCAAGGGTCCGTACAGTGTGCTGTCGGACGCGCCGAAGGATCTTCTGGGGCAAGCGGCCGTCTCGGAAGCGCATCCTATGCTAATGGGTACGATAATTGAAAGGATTTCATCCACTGAAAGCGGTTTGCATGAAGCCTTTATGAGTCTGCTGAAAGGATTTGAGGTACGTGAAATAGTGTATGTTTTTAATAGTACCGCATACGTTAGGTGTGCCCTGTGCAGATAGTAGCCCCTGAGACTTTGGTTGTCGTCGAGAACGGCGGCAACCAGAGGATCATATATCCAGGTAATAATTCGACTGCCTTTATGTGCAGGTGGCTGAGGCTACGGTGGCTAGCCGAACTGATGGATTTACCAAGCTAAAGCGGCAACTTGATGCGGCCGATGCCGATATCGTGCTTGTCAACCAGCGGCTTGACGAGGCACAGGGTGAGTGATTTCTCTGGTGATCGTCACATAATAAGAGTAGCATGATGCCAGTATCTTTAATATGTTGTGACTGCAGATGTAGCTGCCACCATGGAGACCCTTCGGGCGGAGCTTGCCTGAGCCAAGGAGCAAGCAAGGAGTAGCAATGCGACCGCTCTAAAGGCGGCCGGAGAGTTAAGGGCCGAACAGGCCGCGCATTGCGAGAGCAAGGAAAAATTGCCAAGATGGATGTAGAGTTAAAAGATGCCACTGACCGTTACCAGCTTCTTGAAGAAGAAAACCGGGCGAAGGCGACGAACCTGGAGAAGGCCCTAGTGGCTGCCAAGGAAGCCCGCTCCAAAATTAGAGCGACGAAGGAGGAGCTGAATCAAGCTGCAGATATCGTGTCTGGTGTTGCGGACTAAGTTCGGAGATCCGAAGTATGCTCCTCTGGACCGGCTATGGAGTTCTGCGGACGCCTACGTGGATTTGGCTGCAAGTGCTGCTGATGCGGCCGAGTACTTCAAGGATCAGAAAGGTCCCGAAGTGGAAAAGTTGTTCTAGTCACAGTTTCACACTCCAGTCCGTCCGCTGCTGTTGAATGAGCAAATGGCCGAGTGGGCTGAGCTCCATAGGTTGTCCGGACTTGCCATGAGGTCCATTGTGGATCACCTGTGGCTGGGAGGGCCAAGGCCGAATAGCTACTTTAGTTTAGTGCAACAATTCCTTGGTGCTGTGCCACGCATCGATGTTATAAAGAGATCAGCGTGCATAGAGGGTGTGTGGATGGCCTTTGCCCGTGTCAAGACATACTGGGCGGAGATGGAGGCCACCACTGTTGCGACACAGGGTTCGGCCGTAGGCTGAGTGGCTGTCGAGCACTACTTTGAAGAAGTTCTTGAAGGCGCTCGTTCGATAGAGGCTCAGTGCTCGAAGACTATTATGTTCTAGTGACATGTATTCCCATTGTAAAAACAATGTTTTATTGAATTATCAAGGCTGTATTTATACTTTTGCCCGAAAGTACTATGATGCCTCCTTTGCGGCCGTTTATGTATATATGTATATAAACTGAAAGTTTGCAGTCGTCGGCTTCCACCCCCTCGCATATAATGCGGGGGTGTTCGCAGAAAATGCATATCCACACTTGATCCAACGTCATGGTCCGTTACGGAGGTGATAGCACAGGGAACGAGGAAATCAGACTATATTGCTTTAACACTTTTACTTAGCCATAGGAGTTTGACAGTGGGGCTATATATAGCCCCTGGTACTTCTGCGCTCGTCCGAATACGGGGCGCGTACGTACATGGCCGGGAAACGGCCCTTCGTTAATGCGGAGGAATCCCGAAGATTCCGATGAGTCATCGAGTGGTTGACCAGTCTCTCGCTATATCATGACAGTCAGTTTTTGGCTTTCTCTACTGAGGTGCTCATCCGGATGAACCAGGGCACAATCGCAGTAGTTCTCCTAGTGCTACCTTAGCCGATATAACGGATCGTAAGGTACCAAAATGTGGGAGCCGGGCAAACCCAACATGTGACCAAAGACATGATTCAGAGCTAATGCATATAGGGCCAAACTCGTGACGCCGAACACTCCCTAAGGCGTTCGGTCTTTATAACATATACCGGGCTAAAAAATGCCCTTAATAAGAAACCCCATGTGTCCAGGTACGTGAAAAATCCTGAAGTGGCCACATGCCAATAACGCCAGCATCCTTCTGGGTTGTGTGGAGTATCCGGAGGATGTGAGCAACAAGAGACAGTAAAAAAGGTTTACGCAGGGTCTTAATCTAAAAAGAAACCTTTGGGCGGGTCCCTGCTGCACGTCTGCGCCTGTGTCTCCGTTGTGCCGTGTCCTGGACGGCGTAGAACGATTGTTATCTTTAAAAGGAAAGAACTTAGGTGAAAGTTGTCGTGCCAAAAAGAAGAATTGGTTATTATCAATGAACTATCAAAATTTAAGAGAAGCCAAGTTGAGCCGGGCTGGCCCTGATTACACGCGGGAAGCCCCTGGTATCGTTTATGAGGGTTTGATTATCAAACCAATCTCATGTATATATGATGGAACGCCGGATTCGTTTAACCATGTCCGTGGTCTTGACGACCTGCCATTTTTTCTGGTTGGTGAGGCCGTCTAGTTTGCGGCTGTTAGACCCGCTGCATCATCTTCCGTACGTAAGAAACGTTCAGTATTTCTGCTAACTAAGATGATGCCACGTGGACCGGGCATCTTAAGCTTGAGAAAAGCATAATGCGGTATTGCATTAAAACGAGCGAAAGCCATTCTTCCGAGTAGTGCTTGATAACCACTTCGGAATGGGGCGATGTGAAAAGTTAACCTTTCGCTTCGGAAGTTATCGGGAGAACCGAATACCACCTCTAGTAGTAGAGAGCCCGTACAACGGGCCCCTTGGCCTGGTATTACTCCCTTGAAGGTAGTATTACTGTGGCTTATTTGTGTCGGGTCTATCCCCATTTTCTGGACTGTGTCCTGATATATCAGATCTAGATCACTGCTGCCGTCCATGAGGACTCGTGTGAAATGGTACCCATTTATTATTGGGTCTAACACCAAGGCCGTCAGTCCTTCGTGCCACATATTTGTCTCGTGATCCCTACGATCAAAAGTGATCAGGTAGGCCAACCAGGGGTTGAACCTAGGGGTGACGAGCTCGACGGCGCTTGTGCCTCAGAGTGCATGCTTGCTTCTCCTCTTTGTCACATGGATCACATTTACTGTTTTAACCTCTTGTGGGAAATTTTTCTGTCCTCCGGCGCTTTGCTGGCGAGGCTCATCCTCGTCTTCGCTTGGTGTCTCTTCCCCTTTGTGTTCGGCATTTAGCTTACCGGCCTGCTTCAAGACCCAACATTCTCTGTGGGTATGATTTGCAGGTTTGTCTGGGGTGCCGTGAATCTGACAGAGTTTGTCAAGAATTTTGTTTAGGCCAGATTGTCCTTCTCTGCTGCCTTTGAAAGGCTTTTTCCGCTGACCTGGTCGGGAGCCCCTGAATCCGGCGTTCGCCGCCGTGTAATTTGGGCTACCTTCTTTATTTTGATGCTTGTTTTTGTTGCGTCGTGGTTTACCATTGCCATCCCTGACTTCGGATGTGCTTGGGTCGCTGGTGCTGCTACGGGCCAACCAGTTGTCCTCGCCCACACAAAAGCGGGTCATGAGGCTTGTTAGGGCTGCCATTGTTCTCAGTTTTTCTTGGCCGAGGTGTCTGGTGAGCCATTCGTCTCGGACGCTGTGTTTAAAAGCTGCTAAGGCTTCGGTGTCCGGACAGTCGACGATTTGGTTCTTCTCGGTGAGGAACCTGTTCCAAAGCTTTTGGGCGGACTCTCCGGACTGTTGGATTATATGACTTAAATCGTCTGCATCCGAAGGTCGGACATAAGTCCCTTTAAAATTGGCCCGAAAAGCATCCTCGAGCTCCTCCCAACTTCCAATTGAGTTTTCGGGGAGGCTTTTCAGCCAGTGCCGAGCTGGCCCTTTAAGCTTGAGGGGCAAGTATTTAATGGCATGAAGATCGTCTCCACGAGCCATATGAATATGGAGGATAAAGTCCTCTATCCGGACTCCAGGGTCTGTGGTCCCGTCGTACGCCTCTATGTTCACCGGTTTGAATCCCTCTGGGAATTCGTGACCCAGCACCTCATCAGTGAAACATAAGGGGTGTATGGCACCCATGTATTGGGATGTGCCATGGTGTTCGGACGGTTGTAGTATTCGGTGTTGGTTTTGTACCATAGCGCGCTTCCTAGATCCATAGATGGATCTGGTCGCGCCGAATTTTTGACGCAAGTTCTCGCGTAGATCGTGTGTTGACTTATGCGCGACTTTGTTAGCCGCTCTATCGCGTTCACAAGGTGGTGGATCCGGCTGGTTGGCCGTATCATTCTTCGGCTGTATGGGCTCTAAGGCCTCATCGTCGAATTCTGGTAATAGCTTTCGCTTTGGATAGCTATTTTTATGGTAACTTCCACCATACTTTGTTACTTTGTTCCACCTGCTGTTGAGCATATCTTGTGCGACCTTAAGCCTTTGCTTCTGTTTCTTCAGGCTCCTCGTTGTGGCAATAAGCCTTCTGCAGGGGTTCTCTTGTTCCAAGTGCGTTTCCGGGATGATGTGTGCATCTTCGTCCGGACTGTTTTCTTCCCCAGACAGGGTTTGATGAGGCTTATCCTTGGCGTCGTCGTGTTCGGACGTCGGATCCGTACTATGTTTGCAGTTTGCATCTTGATCGTGCTCTGCCACCGGGGTGGTGCAGTCATCATTTCTTCCAGAGTCGACTGGACTATTATTTCCTCTTGCGTTGTTATCGCTGTTTTTGCTATGGTGGGACTTAGAGTGGCGCTGCTGATGTCAGCGCTTGGGTTGCTTGGATGGGGCATCCTCCACTGTCTCTTTGCCATTGCCCTCTCTGGGTGTATCCACCATGTATACGTCATGTGATGAAGTGGCGGTCCAGTGCCCTTTGGGCGGTGGTTCCTGTTCATCTCCTGCATCGTCGTCCATACCGTCGATGTCTTCGGAGTCGAAGTCGAGCATGTCGGTTAAGTCGTCGACAGTGGCTACTAAGTGGGTGGTGGGTGGGCAGCGAATTTCTCCATCGTCCGCATCCCATTCTAGCCAGACATAGTTCGGCCAAGGTTCTCCTGACAGGGAGAGAGACCTTAATGAATTTAGCACATCTCCGAAAGGTGAGTGCTGAAAGATATCCGCGAAGGTGAACTCCATGATCGGCGCCCCGTCAGATTCGACGAGCACGGATGTAGGCGGCTCGGAGTCCGTGGCCGGAGGAAAACCATGTGGTTTGGCGACGCGGCTCTCGAAAGGGGCGAAGTCAGTATCTGGCTCTATCACACTCAGAGTGTGGCCTCCATGGTGGGATCTATCCCTCCGCTCTCGGATGGCGTGATTTGCTCCGGATTAACGGCCGGAGTAGTTGCGGATGCGATCTCCCGAACACTGTCCGACGGCAGAGTTATGTCATGCTCGTCGCGACTGTGCGGCGCGTTCGACATGGGATCAAATCCTTTGAAGATCAAGTCTCCGCGGATGTCGGCCGTGTGGTTCAAGTTTCCAAATCTGACCTAATGGCCAGGGGCGTAGCTCTTGATCTACTCCAGATGGCCAAGCGAACTGGCCTGCAGTGCGAAGCCGCCGAATACGAAGATCTGTCTGGGGATGAAAACCTCGCCCTGGACCGCATCGCTAGCGATGATCTAAGGAGCCATCAAGCCTTATGGTGATGACACAGTGGAACTCAATGAAAGCACCAATTTCGGTGTCAAAACCGGCGGATCTCGGGTAGGGGGTCCTGAACTGTGCGTCTAAGGCGGATGGTAACAGGAGGCAGGGGACACGATGTTTACCCAGGTTCGGGCCCTCTTGATGGAGCTAATACCCTACGTCCGGCTTGATTGTTCTTGATGATATGAGTAGTACAAGAGTTGATCTAACACGAGATCAAAGAGGCTAAACCCTAGAAGCTAGCCTATGGTATGATTGTCTATTTTTCTACGGACTAAAACCCTTCGATTTATATAGACACCAGAGGGGGCTAGGGTTACACAAGGTCGGTTACAAAGGAGGTGATATACATATCCGTATTGCCTAGCTTGCCTTCCACGCCAAGTAGAGTCCCATCCGGACACGGGACAAAGTCTTCAATCTTGTATCTTCATAGTCCAGCAGTCCGGCCAAAGGATATAGTCCGGCTGTCTGGAGACCCCCTAATCCAGGACTCCCTCAGCCATACATAAGCGCGACGCGTTGTTGGGATAGGCGCAAAACGATGCACGGGCATGCGGGGCCGAATTGTACTGCTGTAACTCCCTCGCCCGTCGCACTTCCCCACGACCCGCGTTGAATGCGCGACGTGGGGGTCATGTGTGACGTGGGGGTCATGCATAGGGCGGTTGCTGCCCTCATGCATCACATCATAGTAAACGGTAAAGAGGCAGCCCACGCCTTCCCCATGAAAGGGAGGAAAACGCAGGGGCACGGCTCATTTACTGGGTGGACTCGGGTCGCGGCCTTCAAGGTGCCCGCGCCCCACGGTCACGGGGTGGAATGCAGTCGCTTCAGTCGTCCTCTTGATTCCGGTTCTCTTGCCATGTGTCCTTAATTCCCCGAGGAGGGTAGGTGGTGGACACGGAGGGCACAGGCCATAATGTGGAGGCGGGAAACTGGGCCGTCGCTGATTGGAGCAGCAGGTCGGTCCCGATTCCCTGCGCCCCTTGGTGGCCGGATTGGTCGAGCGGGGTGGCCGAGCCTCGGCCCCGCCCCTTTATAGAAGAACGGTAGGGGGACGGCGTCCTTTGATCCTTCAGCGCTCATCTCCTCCGCCTTGACTCCTTTCTTCCCTTCATCATGGCGAGAGGGCGTGCTGGTGCTCCGATGGCGGCGACGAGGGCCTCCGCTCGATAGCGTGCCCTTCCTTCCCAAGAGCTCATGGCGGCAGAGCTGGCCGCGAGAGGAAGAGGGAGGGGGCGAGGCCAAGGCCCCCGTGGCGCTCGGGGAGGAGGAGGACGGGACGGTGCACCGGCTTCGCCTCCGCATGCGGACCCTCCTCTAATGGAGGGCCATGTCGGAGACCAGCCCCGCGAGTTCTACGTCAGGCTGCGCGGGCCAGTGTGTGGCCGTCTTCGTCTCCCCAATCCGTTTGCTCGGGAGATGGAGCTTGACCCTCCTTAGGCCTTGAGGCTGCATATGAGGGGCTGCGGGAATGGCAGCATGCGGGTTGACGTCGACTTCCTCGTCCCTCATGTTGTGTATCTCCGTCGTGGATGGAAGACCTTCACCCGTGGCCATAGCCTTTCGGAGGGACTCGTCCTCCAATTCAAATTGATGGAGGGTTACCTGCTCTCCGTCAAGGTCTCCGTGCTCTTGGGAACTCACTTAAGGTGTTGTGCGGAGATCTCCTCTGACGGTGAACCCTCCTCCTCGAGCGGGAGTGACCAGGAGGACAGTGACAGCGATGACGAGGGCGTCAAGTGGGAGGACGTCGACTCCTACTCCTACTGACCGCGCCGCCCCCTCCCTCGGCCCCACGCCCTGCCGAGGGTCTTCCTCATCAAGCTCTCCATCGGCACGTTGCCCGCCGCTCCCTTTTTGCCTTCACCTGCCGCACCTGGGAGGAAAGGGGCAAGAACGGAGATCACGGGGAACCTATCTTTCTTTTTAAATTGTAGGCACTTGCCAAATCTTAATTTCTATATAATGTAATCTCTCGAGCCCATGCTTGTATCCTGTAACCTTTGTACTCGTATCAGCATATTAATGAAAAAGTCTAGTCCTGCCGGTAACTCGTGCACGTGTATGTTCGTGCGGAGGCGAAATGCCTCCTTAGTGTAAATAAACGAATCCTTCCGGCAAGCCACCTTGTCAACGCCCCTTGCGCCTGCCGGAGAATCACATCTGCCGGGTTACAGACAAAGGGCCCTGCCCCCCGTCCACCTCTTTTTGACAAGGGTTACCACGACCATTCTGACCGAAGCAGCGTTCGAGTCGGAAATGGGAGCCCCTGAGTCCTTAAAGACGAGTGGCGAGGTTTTCTAATGCACAAGTCATAGGTTACGACTACGAATGGGTAAGAGGCAAACTTTATCTATTTGGTTTGCCGGGGATCGTCGTGTCAGGCGGTCTTCTCAACTTCTTACCGGAGCCGGGTCCTTGGCGGGATCGCGCGTCTTTGCCGTGACTAGAAAGAAGTGAGGACAAAAGAATGGAACCTCGGTGGTTCACTAACATTTACTATAATCAAAAAGCAGTATAGTACCCTGGACAAGCATGCATATACGTATCTACATAAACATGGAAATCGACAGGAAACTATACATACTAACTGATTCCTTTTCCCCGACTGCGCACAGGGTCTGCGCCTGGCTCCGTACATAGGGTTACCGCCTCGGCGGCAAGGCTAGTACGAAACGGGGGTTGCCAGGGCTCCCGGCAACCGCACCTTAGGGGTAAAGCTTGCGAAGATGTTCAATATTCCAGGAGTTGCTCACCGGAATTCCATTTTCGGTCTCCAGGAGGACTGTGCCAGGCCTGGTGACTCGTATTACCCGATAAGGGCCTTCCCACTTCGGCGTCAACTTGTCTGGATTCTTGGGGGATTGGATCCGCCGAAGAACAAGGCCGCCTTCCTCAAGGCTTCGGCCGTGAACCTTGCGGCTATGATAGCGGTGCAAAGCTTGCTGATATCGACCAGCTCGCACAGCAGCCCAAAGACGATCTTCCTCGAGGAGCATCGCATCATCTTGGCACAACTGCTCTTGCTCAAGCTCATCATAGGTGAGCACTCTAGGTGACCCATATATGAGTTCAGTGGGGAGAACTGCTTCTGCCCCGTATACCCGGGCGAAGGGTGTCTGTCCAGTGGCTCGATCTGGTGTCGTCCTGATTGACCAAAGAACCATTGGCAATTCATCAATCCAGCACCTTCCGCACTTGTGTAGCTTGTCAAAAGTCCTGGTCTTGAGGCCCCGCAGTACTTCCTCATTCGCCCTCTCAGCCTGGCCGTTACTTCTGGGATGGGCAACAGAAGCAAAACAGACCTTGTTGCCGAGGTCTTGAATGTACTACATGAAGGCGTGGCTCGTGAACTGCGTGCCGTTGTCGGTGATGACTCTGTTTGGCACACCGAAACGGCAGACTAGTCCCTTGAAGAACTTGACGTCTGACTGTGTTGTTACCTTTCTCACTGGCTCCACTTCCAGCCACTTTGTGAACTTGTCAATTGCGACGTACAAGTACTCAAAGCCCCCGACAGAACAGGGAAAGGGGCCCAGTATGTCGAGCCCCCAGACCGAAAATGGCCAGGAAGGAGGGATTGTCTGAAGAGCTTAGGCGGGTTGATGAAGCTTCTTTGAATGGAACTGGCACGCTTCACACTTGGTTACTAGTGCAGTTGCATCCTGGAGGGCGGTGGGCCAGAAGAAACCTCGCCTGAACGCTTTGCCGGCAAGAGCCCTCGACCCTATGTGGGAGCCACACATGCCTCCATGTATCTCTGCCAACAGCCTCAGTCCGTCCTCTCGAGGAATGCACTTCAATTTCACATTGTTCGGTCTTCTCCTATAGAGGGCATCATCCACAAACTAGTACATCTGGACCGACGGGCTACTTTCTTTGCTTCTTCCTGCTCCTCGGGGAGCTCTCCTGTTTGGGGGAAACAGACGGTGGGCTGCGCCCATGCCGGAGCCTAGGGCTCGACGGCAAGGACTAAAGGCTCATCTTTGGTTGTAAGGGAAGCTGCTTCTATGGCCAGGGCATGAGGTCCTGCCGAGGGTTGCTGCCCTCCGGCAAGCTTGGGACTCCCGGCAACGTCCCTGCCGACGGCTCCTGGGAGCTCAGCGGGAAAGTACTTGCCAGGGCCCGCCTTCCTTCGTTTGTTCTGTCCTGCTGATGGTTTAACGGATGGGTGAGTTAACTGAAGCACAAAGGTACCTGGTTCCACAGGCAACTTGAGGACAGCACGCTTTGACAGGTCGTCGGCAATGCCATTCTCCGCTCGGGGAACATGCTCTGCTTGCAATCCGTCAAAGCGCTCTTCCAACTTCCTCACTTGATCCACATAGGCCTCCATTAACGGGCTCTGGTAGTCTTTGTTTACTTGCTTGACGACGAGTTGTGAATCACCTCTGATGATGAGCTTTCTGATTCCAAGGTCTGCTGCGATCCTGAGACCGGCCAACAACCCCTCGTACTCTGCCGTGTTGTTCGTTGATTTTTCCCAAGGAAAGTGCATCTGCATTATGTACTTGAGGCGCTCTCCAGTGGGAACGACGAGCAATACGCCAGCACCAGCACCTTGGAGTGAGAAAGCTCCATCAAAGTACATAATCCACTCACTGCTCATCTCCTTGCCAGGGAGGGTGGTCTCTTGAATCTCCTCGTCGGGCGTTGCGGTCCATTCTTCTATGAACTTCGCCAGGGCTCAACACTTGATTGTTGAAGTACTTTTAAACTTGAGGCCAAAGCTTGACAGCTCCAACACCCACTCCACAATCCTCCCAGTCGCATCTGGGTTGTGCAAGATTCGTTGCAATGCGAGGCGCGTGACGACGGTGATCTCATGTGCTTGGAAATGGTGGCGCAGCTTTCTCGAGGCCATGAGGAAGCTGAAAAGTAGCTTCTGCATACCAGAATATCTTGACCTAGCCCCCTGCAAGAGGGAACTGACAAAATAGACTAGGTGCTGCACCATCTTCTTCTTATGTCCTACTTTGCTCATTTGCTCAGACTCCGCCTTGCCGGGATCGGGTCTCACCGGGGGTTCTGTCTTGCCGGCGTCAGACCTTGCCGTGGATGGCCCGACCTGGACCGCCACCCGATGGCTCCGCTACTACTTCCGCCTCTTCCTCAAGTTCCCTCTGCGCCACCAGCGCGGCACTGACCACTTGATTCGTTGCTGCCAAGTATAGCAGCAACGGCTCTTGCGGTTTGGGCGCGACTAGTATCGGCATGGAGGAGAGATACCTCTTCAAATCTTGTAGTGCAACCTCCGCCTCCGAAATCCATTTTACTGGACCTTCCTTTTTCAAAACTTTGAAAAAGGGTAGGGCGCGCTCAATAGATTTGGAGATGAATCTACTCAGGGCGGCAACGCAGCTGGCGAGCCTACGGACCTCTTTGACCCGCTTCGGTGCTTCAATCTGCTCGATCGCCTTGATCTTGTCGGGATTTGCTTCAATTCCTCGATGAGACACAAAGAACCCAAGGAGTTTGCCGAATGGGGCACCGAACATGCACTTCTCTGGGTTGAGTTTGAGGTTGATCTTACGCAGATTTGCAAATGTTTCTTCTAGGTCTTGTACGAGCGTGGTCCTGTCCTCAGTTTTGACCACTATATCAGCCATATAGGCTTCCATATTTCTATGTAGCTGGGGCTCAAAACCAATTTGGACCGCTCGGGCGAATGTCGAACCGGCGCTCTTCAACCCGAAATGCATCCGTACAAAATAGTATGTACCACATGGGGTGATGAACTGTAACATCCCAAATTTTCAATTTGGAATGTTATACAATAGATCATCAATGCATTACATATTTTATTGCTTTTGGGCCTGATCTGGAAATTTCACGCAACTCAAGGACCCTCGAAGAGAGTTGGGGATTTCGTTATTTTCATATTTGAGTTTTCTCAAATTTTGAAAATATGATCATTTGATTTTATTTATTTTTATCTTCAATTATTTCTATTATAAAATAAGTGTGTGATTGCTACTCTGTTATAAATCCTTCAAGTACTGTGTGGTGTCAGCATTACTGATCCAGGGATGACACTGAAGCACAGAGATTGGATGGTTTGAGGCCTGGTCGCTACAAGAAACCTACCCCCCTTAAGATGAATCTCGCCCTCGAGATTCAGGTTGGCTAGAAAGTAGGTGAGGGTGGTCCTTCAACAAATCTTCCTCTCGCTCCCAGGTGGCTTCATCCTTCGTGTGGTGGCTCCACTGAACTTTGCAAAACTTGATAACCTTGCTGCGGGTGACTCAGCTGGCATACTCAAGAATTTTGACCGGTTTCTCCTCATAAGTCAAATCACTGTCCAACTAAATCGCTTCCAGCGGCACTGTATCTCTCAGTGGTATATCAGCCATCTCTGCGTGGCACTTCTTCAACTGGGAGACGTGGAATACATCGTGAACTCCTGACAATCCTTCGGGCAATTCCAACTTGTAGGCTACTTCTCCCATACGCTCCAAAACTTTGTATGGTCCTACAAAACGTGGCGCTAGCTTTCCCTTAACTCCAAAGCGCTTAACTCCTCAAAGTGGAGATACTCGAAGATAGACTCGGTCTTCGACTTCGTAAACTGTCTCCTTGTGTTTAGAATCTGCGTAGCTCTTCTGCCTGGACTGAGCTACCTTGAGCCTATCACGAATCAATTTCACCTTCTGTTCAGACTCCTTAATTAGATCCGGTCCAAACAACTGGCCGTCTCCAACTTCATCCCATGAAAATGGGGTTCTGCACCTCCTTCCGTACAAGGCTTCGAAAGGGGCCATCTTCAAACTAGATTGATAACTGTTGTCGTAAGAGAACTCTGCATATGGTAAATTGTCGTCCCAACTAGATCCATAATCTAGCGCACAAGCTCTTAGCACATCCTCCAAAATCTGATTGACTCTCTCGGTCTGTCCATCTGTCTGTGGATGAAAAGCTCTGCTGAACTCTAGCCTGGTACCTAAAGTCTTGTGCAACTGATTCCAGAACTTTGAGGTAAACTGGGTTCCTCTATCTGATACAATGCTCCTTGGAACTCCATGCAGACATACGATCCTGGTCATGTATATCTTTGCCAGCTTAGCCACTGGTGTAGGTAGTCTTTACTGGGATGAAATGAGCTACCTTTCTTAAACGATCGACTACTACCCAAATCGAGTCATAGCCTGAACGAGTTCTGGGAAATCCTGTAATAAAATCCATGCCTAACTTATCCCACTTCCATTCGGGTATTGGCAATGGCTGTAGCAATCCCGCTGGCTTCTGATGCTCTGCCTTTACTCTCTGACTCACATCACAAACTGCTACATACTCCGCAATATCCATCTTCATTCTGGTCCACCAGAAAATATCCTTCAAATCCAAATACATCTTGGTATTTCCTGGGTGAATCGAATATGGTGAATCATGGGCCTCTTGCACTATCAACTTCCTAATCTCCGGGTCATTGGGCACATAAACACGGTCTTCAAACCATAAGGTATCGTGCTCATCCTCACGAAATCCCTTAGCTTTTCCTTTGCTCATTTTTCTCCTTAATAGAAGCAGTCTCCTTATCAGTCTTCTAGGCTTCTCTAATCTTATCCATCAGAGTAGACTGAATCTCTAATGCTGCTACATAGCCTCTCGGAACTATCTCCAAACAAAGCTCACAAAGATTTTCGGCTAACTCCCTTGGTAAATCTCCCATCATTAGGGTATTGACATGGCTTTTACGGCTCAACGTGTCAGCTACCACGTTAGCCTTTCCGGGGTGATAATGCAATCTCATATCATAATCCTTGATGAGCTCCAACCATCTCCTTTGCCTGAGCTTCAACTCCTTCTGCGTGAAAATATACTTCAAACTCTTGTGATCCGTGTACACTTCACAATGGTTTCGAATGAGAAAATGTCTCCAAGTCTTCAAGCATGCACTACGGCTGCTAACTCCAAATCATGCGTGGCATAATTCAACTCATGAGGCTTAAGCTGTCGTGAGGCATATAAAACAACTCTTCCCTCCTGCATAAGCACTGCTCCAAGTCCTCGACGTGAAGCGTCACAATACACCTCATAATCCTTGTTCTGATCCGGCAAAATCAACACAGGTGATGTAACCAGACGTTTCTTCAACTCCTGGAAACTGGCCTCACATTCCTCAGTCCATTTGAACTTGGTATCCTTCTTCAACAACTCCGTCATAGGTTTCGCAATCTTCGAGAAATTTTCAATAAATCTCCGGTAGTATCCTGTGAGTCCAAGAAAACTCTGGATCTCTCCAACTGTTGTTGGGGCTTCGCAACTTGTCACAGTGTCAACCTTGGTGGGATCTACTACTATACCTTCTCCGGATATAACATGTCCAAGGAATCCAACTTCCTTCAACCAAAATTCACATTTGCTAAACTTGTCATATATCTGATGTTCTCTAAGCTTTCCAAGTACCAAACGCAAATGCTCCTTATGCTCCTCTTCATTCTTCGAGTAAACCAGGATATCATCAATGAACACTACGATGAACTTATCCAAAAACTCCATAAATACTTTGTTCATCTTGTTCATAAAATAGGCAGGTGCGTTAGTCAGACCAAATGACATAACGGTATACTCATATAGCCCATACCTGGTGGTAAAAGCCGTCTTAGGTACATCCTATTCTCGAATCTTCAACTGATGGTATCCTGATCGTAGATCGATCTTGGAAAATACCTTAGCTCCTTGCAATCGATCAAACAGATCATTGATCATCGGTAGTGGGTACTTATTCTTGATGGTTACTTCATTCAATCCTCGATAATCAACAACCATACTTAATGATCCATCCTTCTTCTCCACTAAAAGTACTGGCGATCCCCAAGGTGAAGAACTTGGGTGAATATAACCTTTATCCAGTAACTCCTTAATCTGCTTCTTAATTTCCTCCAAATCCTTTGCGGGCATCCTATATGGTCTCTTAGATATTGGCCCTGTGCCTGGGAAAAGCTCAATCAAGAACTCAATATCTCTATCCGGTGGCATGCCTGGCAACTCCTCTGGAAATACGTCAGCGAAATCCTTCACCACTGGTACTTCCTCCTGCACAACTCCTGTTAAGCAATTTACTTGAGTCCTCTTCAGCACATGCCGGGATACATACTTGATCCTTCTTCCTTCTAGTGTTGTAACCAAAATTGACTTACTGGCGCATTCAATGTTCCCTTCATACTTCGATAACCAATCCATGCCTAATATCACATCCAATCCTTGAGATTCCAATACTATTAGGTCCGAGGGAAATACATAGTTACCAATCCTTAATGGTAACCGATCACACCATAGACTAGCCATATACTCTGCTCCAGGCGAGGTTACTAACATGGGTGACCTAAGGGCTTGGGTTGGAAGTTTATTCTTATCTACAAATCCCCTTGAGATGTATGAATGCGATGCACCAGTATCAAAAAGAACGAGTGCAGTAAATGACTTAACCAAAAACTTACCTATTACTACATCGGGCTGGGCTTCAACCTCTTCCACGTTAACGTAGTTCACCTGTCCCCTGTTGAAAGGGTTCGACTTCTTCCCAGAGCTTCCATTGCCATTTCCATTCTGGGCTTCAGGACATTCATTGGCATAATGTCTGATCTTCTGGCACTTAAAGCAAGTGACTTGGCTCAGGTCTCTCTTGGCTGGGGTTGATGGGTTGGTACGGTTCTGGCCGTTGCTTCCTCCATTCCCATTACCATTTTTGGGGCTATTATGATTGTGCAAGCTTCCTCCCCCATGGGTATGCTAAAAAGGTCCTCCCGGTCTAGGGGTAAAGTGCGGCTTCTTCTGAGCTCCAGAATTGTACTTCCCATGTCCATACTTCCTCTTGCGGTTCTCAATTTGCTGTTGCTTCCCTTCAATCATAAGAGCACGATCTACCAACTCCTGGTAGTTGTTGAAGGTTGCTACCATCAACTGCATGCTCAACTCATCATTCAGTCCTTCCAGAAACTTCTCCTGCTTAGCTGCATCCGTAGCAATGTCATCTGGGGCATAACGTGCTAGCTTACTAAAGTCCTCCACATACTGGCCAACTATCCGCCCTCCTTGGCGCAAGTTGCAAAACTCACGCTTCTTCATGGCCATAGCTCCTGCTGAAACATGGGAAGTACAGAAAGCCTGCTGGGACTGGTCCCATGTGACAGTGTCGATAGGGAAAGTGGCTATGAAATTCTCCCACCATGATGTTGCGGGTCCGTCAAGCTGATGTGCGACAAACTTCACCTTTTCCGCATATGTGCATCCTGCCGTGGTCAACTCCCTTGCTGTCTTGCGGAGCCAATCATCCGCTACTATTGGCTCGGTGCTACTGGAAAACACTGGCGGGTTCAATCTAAGAAAACAGGCTAAGTGATCAACAAGTGGTGGTGGTGGGTTGTTGTTGTTGTTGTTGTTGTTGTTGTTCCCCTGATTCTGATTCTGGACTAGCAACTGCATCAATGTATTCTGCTGCTGGATCAACTGAGTGAGCTTCAGTGGGAAGGTAAATCCGGGGTCACGTCTCGGAGGCATCTGATGGGTTTAGAAAAGATGAGATTTAAGAATAGAGGGGTCTAAAGAGAAACACTACCCTTATGCACATGAGGCAAAAGCAAACAATTCACTTCATTTAATCAAACAAGGGCACACAGTCATCTAACTATCGCAAAAGTGCTCATACTACTATATTTACATGGTGGACTACTACTAATGTTGGGGTGGTTTACTAGAAATATTCTTCGGTTGCAGACTCCATGATATCTGCTCCAGCTTCATCAACATAGTCATCATCGCTATCATCTGGATCCGAGTCGGTGTTGTCGATGATGATGTAGTCTTTCGGGCGAATCTCCTTGGGTTCTTCGTCTTGTTCTACTGGTGTAGGGCCTCCCATGAATATTCCGATCTTCATTGTTAGGTCGGCATTCTTATCCACTAGTACTTCGATTTCCTCTTCATAATCTTCACGTGTAGCCTTGAGTTCTTCCTTTAGTTCCTTGATTCTTGTTCTTGCCTTCTTCAGAACTATCATGTCCGCGCACATCTGGTTTTCCTGACGTCGAATGTGCTGGCTCAACTCCTGGATAAAAGCTGCAATGGATCTATCCTTCTTGGTGTTGATCATCTCCTAGTGCTCATCTCGGCACCCACAAATCTGGTAAATAGTATCCTTGAGATCATTGTGGTAAACTTCTCCAATACGTCCCATGGCGATGTGAGCTACTCTTTCCTAGACTCCAGGTTGGTGCATCAAAGGAAAACTCTATGGGCTTGGTGACTAGCATGAACGTCCTTCCTGGAACTTGAACTTGAATCATCCAGCGCTCCTCTTCCGGTAAAGTGGCATTGTAGGTTCTGGTGAAGCTTGGTACTCCGATGTTCAGATATCTAGTGACTTCCTTTAGGTGACGTCCAAAGGGTGTATCTTCATCCGGTTGCGTGAACTTGTTCCTTGCATCCGCCATCCTAAAAAAGTAGAAAAGATGAGGAGTCAAAATGAGAAGAGTGAGTAGTGATCTAGGGCTTTAGCTTAGTGGTCGTGTCCTACAGTCAGCGTGTGCTCTGATACCATCTTGTAGCGACCAGACCTCAAATGGTCCAATCTTTGTGCTCCGGTGTCATCCCTGGATCAGTAATGCTGACACCACACAGTACTTGAAGGATTTATAATAGAGTAGCAATCACACACTTATTTTATAATACAAATAATTGAAGATAAAAATAAATAAAATCAAATGATCCTATTTTCAAAATTTGAGAAAACTCAAATATGAAAATAACGAAATCCCCAACTCTCTTCAAGGGTCCTTGAGTTGCGTGAAATTTCTGGATCAGGCCCAAAAGCAATAAAATATGATATGCATTGATGATCTATTGTATAACATTCCAAATTAAAAATTTGGGATGTTACATGAACACAGTCTTCTCTTCGTCTTCTTTCATCGTGAAGATCTTGTGGTATCCAGAATAGGCGTCGAGGAATGACAGCAGGTCACACCCGGTAGTGGAGTCTACAATCTGGTCGATGCGTGGCAAGGGGAAAGGATTCTTTGGACAAGCTTTATTGATATCTGTGTAATCAATACACAACCTCCACTTCCCATTTGCCTTACGCACCACCATCGGATTGGCCAACCACGTGGGGTGGAGTACTCCTCTAACCAAGCCTGCCACCTCCAACTTCCTGATCTCTTCTGTGATGAACTCTTGTCGCTCCAAAGCTTGCTTCCTGACCTTTTGCTTGACGGGCCGCGCATGAGGACAGACAACAAGATGGTGCTCAATCACCTCCCTGGGAACACCGGGGATATCGGATGCTTGCCATGCAAACACATCGACATTCGCCTGCAGGAAGGTGATGCGCGCGCTTTCCTATTTGCTATCGAGGATGGAGCTTATGGTGAAAGCCCCGCCCGTGCCGTCCTCCTTGACAGACACCTTCTTGGTTTCTGGTGGTGCAGCTTTGGACTTCTTGATATTGTCGATGGAGCTCTCTAGCACGTCCTCAATGGGAGCGCAGCACTCCGAAGAGGTGCACTTGCCGGAGTGGGTGCAAGAGGTCTCGCCGGAAGAGGTCTTGCCCGAAGCGGTCTTGCCGGCCTTCTTCTTCCCTGGAGCTTCAGCGACAGGGGCAAGTGTCTTCGCGGCAGTTGTTGCAAATGCCTCTCGGTAAAGTTGATCAGTGCAGATGAGTGCATCTTTCTTGTCGGAGGGGACGGTGATGATGGTCAGCGGCCCTGGCATCTTTAACATGTTGTAGGCGTAGTGGGACGCCGCCATGTACTTGGCCAACGCTGGGCGGCCGAGGATCCCATTGTATGGCAAGGGGATCTCGGCGACATCGAAGATGATCTTCTCCGTCCTATAGTTCAGCTCGCCTCCAAATGTGACGGGCAACATAATTTTACCTTTAGGCTGGCTCCTTCCCGGGTTGACCCCTTGAAACGTGCCCGTCTCTTCAAGGCCTCCATCAGGAATCTACAACTTCTTGATCACAGCGGGTGAGATCAAGTTCATACCGGCCCCACCATCAACCAACACTTTCGTCACCTTGAGGTTGTGTATTGTTGGTGAGACCAACAACGGCAAACACCCGACCGCAGTTGTGCGATCAGGGTGATCCTCGGTGTCAAAAACAATGGGCGTGCGGGACCACTTTAGGGGTTTCTGGGCATCGAACGACGGCTCTACCGCAGCAACCTCACGCGCCCACTACTTCAGCTAGTGGTGTGAGGTGTGCAGCAAGGCGCCACCATCGACGCACATGGCCTCTGTAGCCTTCTAGAAGTCATGCTCGCCAGACTCGTCGTCCTCGTCGTGATCATCATCTTCCTCTTTCTTGTCGTGGCCCCGAGCGGGCCTCTCTTGTTGGTTATCTTTGTCGCGGCAAGCCCCTTGGCTGCCACGCTTCTTACCGAATCCCTCAACACCATCCTGGCCCTTCTCCTTGTCTCGCCTTTCATATTTAGCCTTCTGCTTCTCAGCAAGCAGCTCAACTTGTCGGTAGTTCTGGAGGTCATGGCCCTTGGTGAGGTGGATCTTGCAGTACTGCTTGTCGGAGCCTCCTGGCTTGCCAACGGCCATCAGGGCCAAACAGGCGGCACAACCGGCAACCTCCTTGCCGGGGTCGTCAGCCTTGGCCTTTTCGGTGGTGCCGAGCTCGCCGGGTCCCTCAACGGCAAGAACAGCCTTGCCCTTGTGCTTCCTGTTGCGGCGCCGACCCTTATTTGTCGGGGCGGCGGTGTCTGTGTCTGTGGAGTCTGTTTCCGCACCGGCGTCCTCACCGGGGTACTTCCTCCCCTCTTCATCTCGAGCACACCTATCGGCCAGAACATAAAGTTCGGCCACATCCTTGACCTTGTTCATCGCCAACTCTTCACGCATCTTGCGGTTGCGCACATTCTGATGGAATGTGCTGATAACCGCGGCAGGATGAACATCTGGGATGTTGTAATGCACTCGGTTGAACCTCTGTACGTACTTGCGCGGGTTTTCTCCTTCTTTCTGGGGGATGATGTGCAAATCGCTTGCTTGGCCATGAGCTTGGTGGCCTCCAGTGAAGGCGCCAACAAACTCATGACACAAATCCAACCAAGAAGAAATGGAATCCATTGGCAAGTGCATCAACCACGACATGACATTGGGTTTGAGTGCGAACGGGAAGTAATTGGCAAGCACCTTATCGCTGCGGGCTCCAGCAGCTTGCATCGTGATGGTGTAGATGCCGAGGAACTCCGACGGGTGGGTCTTGTCGTTGTACTTCTTGCAAACATCTGGCTTTAACGTGCGGTGGGAGGGCCACTGGAACTGCCGCAGCTCTTGGGTAAAGGCTAGACAACCCACCTCGTAAGGCAGGTCGTCGGGGCCCCCCGGTGCTGGGTGGTTCATAGTAGGCCCCGCACGCCGATCTGATTGATGGCGCATCTCATCGTCGTTCGATGGTAGTTCGAGCGTCTTCCTGGGCCCGTTCTCGAAGGACTTAACGTTGATCGCGGTGGGTTCGTGGGTCGGACGACACGGTGGAAACGTTGTCACCGACTCGTGTCGATGGGATGGTGGCTATTGTTGCAGCCGCGGGGGGGGGGAGTGCACCGTGGTCGCAGCGTCTCTGGTCCCCCCACCATCGGCATGGGTCGGCTCACCAGGACGCTGGTGCGAGGGTTCCGCTGAGAGCGGCTCGTCTTTGTTGGCGAAGCAGACAAGGCTTTGGATGGTGGCTCTCCACTTGTCAAGCTTCTCCATAGCGGGGCGGGGGGAGTTGACGAGCAGCTGCACATGCACCAGCGCTTCTGCTGGCGTAGGCGGCGGTGAGATCTCCGTAGACTGTGATGCGCCCCGACTTCTAACCGGGTTAGAAGGGGCTCTGTCACGGTCTTGCGGTCGCGCGCCGCCTGCACCGGCGTCTGAGCGCGCACGCCGGCCTGGTTCGTCCTGCGAGTGGCGCATAGGGCTGTTTCCGTGGCGGTGCCCAGGGGCTCCGGCATCATGGTGTTGCTCATCGCGCGCGGCCTAGGAAGGGCGCGGGCGCCAGCTGGGGTGCCGTAGAGGCTGCTGCGCCGCCCGTGGGTAGCACGGCCCCGCCCCCGGACCCAGCGGCGCGTGGCTCGTCGTCTCGGATTCAAACGATGCCGCTCGCCTGGCTCTTGATCACCAGAATGTCATGGATGCTCGTGGGCCACGTCTCCGGCCCCACCCGTGGGCATCCGACCATCTGCTCACGCTGGTGCGGACGGGCTAGCCTCGGACGAGCCAATCACCGTGATCCCCTTTCTCTTGGGGGCCATGGTGATGATGAAGTCGGTGTGCTAACCTTCAAACCATATTTTCATAGTCTACGGCCCCTACCTGGCGCGCCAAAGATGTCGGGGGAAATGACACCTACAGGATCACGAGGAATCCCTTTTTGCTACGGTTGGCGGGCGCGGGGCTGTGGAAAGAGCGGGATTGAGAGATCAACGCGGGGGGATTATCCAGGTTCGGGCCGCAAGTGATGCATAATACCCTACTCCTAGTGGTTTCTGTTTATGTGGTGTTCTTGTACTAGCTACAAGGCGTGCAGGGTCAAAAAATCTGAATCCTCTCTCAGTATGCCATGGGCCTCCTTTTATAGTCAAAGGGGCTGCCATAGTGGCACATAGGAGGTGGAAAGCTATACAGTAGTCGAGTTTATCTCCTAGCACTGTAGGACAAATGCATTTAATGTGCTACTGATGTGCCCTTCTTGCTTTATTGGGGACGGCAAGGAAGCTCGTTCCAGCTGTCGTCGCCTCACCTGGCTTCGACGCGTGTCCGAACTAACAAGGCGCGTAGCGCCGCGCTGGCTGGCTGCTGAGTTGGTGCGGTGGCAGAGTCTTCATGAGGATCTGCATGCCACTACACAGGTGTTTGCCGAGTCGGCCTAGAGGCCGCATGTTGCCACACAAGCACTTGCCTAGCTGGTAGGCTGGCAGCTGCATGGGAACGATGGTGGAGTCTAGGTAGATGTGGGCCTAGCTGTGGCCCCGCGTATGTCTTCGGCAAGAGTCTTGCCAGGGCCCCGACAAGGGTCTTGCCGCGACATCACGGTCCTCCCCGACAAGGGTCTTGTCGGGGTTGTCGTGGGTATCTTTGGCAGGGATCTTGCCAAGGATCGTCGTCTTCTGGTCATCATCTAGTCTTGTGTGCTTCTGGTCTCCACAAAGATTTGCATGCCACCATGGAGGTACCTCCCGAGCCTCGGTTCTAAAGTGGTTGATGGTGTTGGAACTCTTGGGCTCAAGGGTGGCGGCTCTGATGGTTTTGGGCAAGTTGCCCCGGCAAGGTTCTTGCCGGGGCTGTGGAGGCCGCCCCGGGAAGGGCCTTGCCGGGGGAGTTCACCTCGCCCCTCTGCTCTTCGTGTTTCTGGCTTGGCATTGCTCTGGTTGTCTTGTGGCTTTGCTTCCTTTCTCTGACCCGTTAGGTGTGGCCGCAGGCGTGGCTCCAACTGCCCGTGCACAAGTTAAGGGGTACACAACAGGACCCCTCCTTTTGTGCACCAACACAAGTTGCCGCTCCCGTGAAGAAGCCCAATGCTGGACCCAATCCTGAAACTGAGTACTTCTACTGCAAGGAAAATGGTCACTGGAAGCGAAACTACCCCAAATACTTGGCGTATAAGGAGGATGGCAAAGTAAGCAAGGGTATATTTGATATACATGTTATTGATGTGTACCTTAGTAGTGCTCATAGTAGCCCATGGGTATTTGATACCGGTTCAGTTGCTAAGATTAGTAAGTCGAAACAGGAGTTGCAGAATAAACACACACTAGTTATGGGCGAGGTGACGATGTGTCTTGGAAGTGTTTCCAAGATTGATATGATCACCATCGCAAACTCCCTCTACCTTCGGGATTAGTGTTGAACCTGAATAAATGTTATTTGGTGTTCGCACTTAGCATGAACAAGATTAGATCGTGTTTATTGCAATACGGTTATTCATTTAAGTCAGAGAATAATTGTTATTCTGTTTACATGAAAAAAACTTTCTATGGTCATACACCCAATGTGAATGGTTTATTGAATCTCGATCGTAGTGATATATTGATACGTCTCCAATGTATCTACAATTTTTGATTGCTCCATGCTATATTATCTACTGTTTTGGACATTATTGGGCTTTATTTTCTACTTTTATATTATTTTTGGGACTAACCTATTAACCGGAGGCCCAGCCCAGAATTGCTGTTTTTTGCCTGTTTTAGGGTTTTGAAGAAAAGGAATATCAAACGGAGTCCAAACGGAATGAAACCTTCGGGAACGTGATTTTCTCAACAAACAAGACCCGGGAGACTTGGACCCTACGTCAAGACACAAAAGAGGAGGCCATAAGGTAGGGGCGCGCCCTCCACCCTCGTGAGCCCCCTGTTGCTCCACTGACGTACTCCTTCCTCCTATATATACCTACGTACCCCCAAACGATCAAAGACGGAGCCAAAAACCTAATTCCACCACCGCAACTTTCTGTATCCACGAGATCCCATCTTGGGGCCTGTTCCGGATCTCTGCCGGAGGGGGCATCGATCACGGAGAGCTTCTACATCAACACCATAGCCTCTCCGATGAAGTGTGAGTAGTTTACCTTAGACCTACGGGTCCATAGTTAGTAGCTAGATGGCTTCTTCTCTCTTTTTGGATTTCAATACAATGTTCTCCCCCTCTCTTGTGGAGAACTATTCGATGTAATCTTCTTTTTGCGGTGTGTTTGTTGAGACCGATGAATTGTGGGTTTATGATCAAGTTTATCTATGAAAAATATTTGAATCTCCTCTGAATTCTTTTATGTATGATTGGTTATCTTTGCAAGTCTCTTTGAATTATCAGTTTGGTTTAGCCTACTAGATTGATCTTTCTTGCAATGGGAGAAGTGCTTAGCTTTGGGTTCAATCTTGCGGTGTCCTTTCCCAGTGACAGTAGGGGCAGCAAGGCACATATTGTATTGTTTCCATCGAGGATAACCAGATGGGGTTCTCTTCATATTGCATGAGTCTATCCCTCTACGTCATGTCATCTTGCTTAAGGCGTTACTCTGTTTTTAACTTAATACTCTAGATGCATGCTGGATAGCGGTCGATGAGTGGAGTAATAGTAGTAGATGCAGGCAGGAGTCGGTCTACTTGTCTCGGACGTGATGCCTACATACATGATCATACCTAGATATTCTCATAACTATGCTCAATTCTATCAATTGCTCAACAATAATTTGTTCACCCACCGTAGAATACTTATGCTCTTGAGAGAAGCCACTAGTGAAACCTATGACCCCTGGGTCAATCTTTATCATATTAATCTCCTACTACTTAGTTATTTCCTTGATTTTTACTATGCCTTTATTTTACTTTGCATCTTCATCACAAAAGTACCCAAAATATTATCTTATCATATCTATCAGATCTCACTCTCGTAAGTGGCCGTGTAGGGATTGACAACCCCTATTCGCGTTGGTTGCGAGGATTTATTTGTTTTGTGCAGATACGAGGGACTCGCGCGTAGCCTCCTACTGGATTGATACCTTGGTTCTCAAAAACTGAGGGAAATACTTACGCTACTTTGCTGCATCATCCCTTCTTCTTCGGGGAAAACCAACACAGTGCTCAAGAGGTAGCAAGAAGGATTTCTGGCGCCGTTGCCGGGGAGGTCTACACAAAAGTCAACATACCAAGTACCCATCACATACCCTTATCTCCCGCATTACATTATTTGCCATTTGCCTCTCGTGTTCCTCTCCCCCCACTTCACCCTTGCCATTTTATTCGCCCTCTCTCTCTATCCTCCCTCTCTTTCCGCTCGCCTTTCTTCCGCCATGTCTGAATCAAAAAGGGGTGGGGGTTCTCTCCAGAGTTTTAGTACTTTGGACAACCCTTCTATTCTCGCTAAGCTTATAAATAAGGATACTATGGAAAAACCTACCAGAGTTATCAATGAGAGTCTTAATAATTTTGATGAAGATGATTCTGGAATTTTTCATTATTTACTTGATGAATCTTTGAAAGATGCTTGGTATAGACTATTAAGGATCAGGGCCAGTTATGTTCCTCAATATCAAATTGAAGTTTACTTAAAAAGCTTTTATATTGCCCTTCCTTCTTCTCTTAAGCATGTCTTAGATTCTATATTTGAAGAAGCTTTCTTGAAGGGGATGTCATAGACACTTATGAAAAAATGAAAACCATATTTGGGCACCCCATGAATGAGAAAGTTGAATCTACATCTCTTTTGCTCTCTTACCAAAACGAATCTATTAAAGAGATAAAGGCTAGCCTAGATACAAATTTCCGTAACATACTTAATCTTTCTTCGACCATTAATAGCCATGTGCTTTATCAAAATAGAAGGATTAATTCTATATATAGCAAGTTTGCTCTTTTCTTTCCTAATACCAAAGATGGCAATACCTAGATCTGTTCTTGCTTGTTATGCCTAGCTAGGGGCGTTAAACGATAGCGCTTGTTGGGAGGCAACCCAATTTTATTTTTATTCCTTGCTTTTTGCTCCTGTTTAGTAATAAATAATTTATCTAGCCTCTGTTTTGGTTGTGTTTTTTGTGTTTAATTAGTGTTTGTGCCAAGTAGAACCGTTGGGAAGACATGGGGAAAGTCTTGTTACACTTGCTGTAAAAAACAGAAACTTTAGCGCTCACGAGAACTGCTGTAATTTTTATTTGGAAAGTGATATTTAGTTAATTCGTTTTGCAGATTATTACTAGATAAATTCCTCACGTCCAGAAATTTATTCTATAATTTTTGGGGTGCCAGATCTTGCGCTAGCTACAGATTACTACAGACTGTTATGTTTTTGACAGATTCTGTTTTTCGTGTGTTGTTTGCTTATTTTGATGAATCTATGGCTAGTAAAATAGTTTATAAACCATAGAGAAGTTGTAATACAGTAGGTATAACACCAATATAAATAAAATATGAGTTCATTACAGTACCTTGAAGTGGTCTTTATTTTCTTTCGCTAACGGAGCTCACGAGATTTTCTACTTTAAGTTTTGTGTTGTGAAGTTTTCAAGTTTTGGGTAAAGATTTGATGGATTATAGAACAAGGAGTGGAAACAGCCTAAGCTTGGGGATGCCCATGGCATCCCCAAGATAATCTAAGGACACCTAAAAGCCAAAGCTTGGGGATGCCCTGGAAGGCATCCCCTCTTTCGTCTACTTCTATCGGTAACTTTACTTGGAGCTATATTTTTATTCACCACATGATATGTGTTTTGCTTGGAGCGTCTTGTATGATTTGAGTCTTTAATTTTTAGTTTACCACAATCATCCTTTCTGTACACACCTTTTTATAGAGCCATACATGATTTGGAATTTGTTAGAATACTTTATGTGCTTCGCTTATATCTTTTGAGTTATATAGTTTTGCTATAGTACTTCACTTATATCTTTTAGAGCACGGTGGTGGATTTGTTTTATAGAAACTATTGATCTCTCATACTTCACTTAGATTATTTTGAGAGTCTTTAAAAGCATGGTTATTTGCTTAAAGTCTTAATATGCTTGGTATACAAGATTAATAATAAAACTTTCTTATGTGTGTGTTGAATACTATGAGAAGTTTGATGCTTGATAATTGTTTTGAGATATAAAGATGGTGATATTAAAGTTATGCTAGTTGAGTAGTTGTGAATTTGAGAAATACTTGTGTTAAAGTTTGTGATTCCCGTAGCATGCACGTATGGTGAACCGTTATGTGATGAAGTCAGAGCATGATTTATTTTTTGATTGTCTTCCTTATGAGTGGCGGTCGGGGACGAGCGATGGTCTTTTCCTACCAATCTATCCCCCTAGGAGCATGTGCATAATACTTTGCTTTGATAACTTGTAGATTTTTGCAATAAGTATATGAGTTCTTTATGACTAATGTTGAGTCCATGGATTATACGCACTCTCACCCTTCCACCTTTGCTAGCCTCTCTAATACCGCGCACCTTTCGCCAGTGTCATACACCCACCATATACCTTCCTAAAAACAGCCACCATACCTACCTATTATGGCATTTCCATAGCCATTCCAAGATATATTGTCCTGCAACTTTCCACCGTTCCGTTTATTATGACACACTCCATCATTGTCATATTGCTTAGCATGATCATGTAGTTGACATCGTATTTGTGGCAAAGCCACCATTCATAATTCTTTCATACATGTCACTCATGCATCATTGCATATCCCGGTACACCGCTGGAGGCATTCACATAGAGTCATATTTTGTTCTAAGTATCGAGTTGTAATTGTTGAGTTGTAAGAAAAATAAAAGTGTGGTGATCATCATTATTAGAGCATTGTCCCGGTGAGGAAAGGATGATGGAGACTATGATTCCCCCACAAGTCGAGATGAGACTCCGGACGAAAAAAAAGGAAGAAAAGTGGCCATAAAAAAGAGAAAAGGCGCAAATAAAAAAAGGAGAGAAAAAGAGAGAAGGGACAATGTTACTATCCTCTTACCACACTTGTGCTTCAAAGTAGCACAATGATATTCATAGTAGAGAGTCTCTCATGTTATCACTTTCATATACTAGTGGGAAGTTTTCATTATAGAACTTGACTTGTATATTCCAATGATGGGCTTCCTCAAAATGCCCTAGGTCTTCATGAGCAAGCAAGTTGGATGCACACCCACTTAGTTTCTTTTTGAGCTTTCATATACTTATAGCTCTAGTGCATCCGTTGCATGGCAATCCCTACTCACTCACATTGATATCTATTGATGGGCATCTCCATAGCCCGTTGATATGACTAGTTGATGTGAGACTATGTTCTCCCTTTTTGTCTTCTCCACAACCACCATTCTATTCCACCTATAGTGATATATCCATTGCTCACGCTCATGTATTGCGTGAAGATTGAAAAAAATAGAGAATGTCAAAAGTATGAAACAATTGCTTGGCTTGTCATCGGGGTTGTGCATGATTTAAATATTTTGTGTGGTGAAGATGGAGCATAGCCAGACTATATGATTTTGTAGGGATAACTTTCTTTGGCCATGTTATTTTGAGAAGACATAATTGCTTTGTTAGTATGCTTGAAGTATTATTATTTTTATGTCAATATTAAACTTTTGTCTTGAATCTTTAGGATCTGAATATTCATACCACAATTAAGAAGAATTACACTAAAATTATGCCAAGTAGCACTCCGCATCAAAAATTATGTTTTTATCATTTACCTACTCGAGGACGGGCAGGAATTAAGCTTGGGGATGCTTGATACGTCTCCAACGTAACTATAATTTTTAATTGCTCCATGCTATATTATCTACTGTTTTGGACATTATTGGGCTTTATTTTCCACTTTTATATTATTTTGAGACTAACCTATTAACCGGAGGCCCAGCCCAGAATTGCTGTTTTTTGCCTGTTTTAGGGTTTCGAAGAAAAGGAATATCAAACGGAGTCCAAACGGAATGAAACCTTCGGGAACGTGATTTTCTCAACAAACAAGACCCGGGAGACTTGGACCCTATGTCAAGACACAAAAGAGGAGGCCACGAGGTAGGGGGCGCGCCTACCCCCCTGCACGCCCTCCACCCTCGTGGGCCCCCTGTTGCTCCATTGACGTACTCCTTCCCCCTATATATACCTACGTACCCCCAAACGGTCAGAGACGGAGCCAAAAACCTAATTCCACCGCCGCAACTTTTTGTATCCACGAGATCCCATCTTGGGGCCTGTTCCGGAGCTCCGCCGGAGGGGGCATCGATCACGGAGGGCTTATACATCAACACCATAGCCTCTCCGATGAAGTGTGAGTAGTTTACCTCAGACCTACGGGTCCATAGTTAGTAGCTAGATGGCTTCTTCTCTCTTTTTGGATCTCAATACAATGTTCTCCCCCTCTCTTGTGGAGAACTATTCGATGTAATCTTCTTTTTGCGGTGTGTTTGTTGAGACCGATGAATTGTGGGTTTATGATCAAGTTTATCTATGAACAATATTTGAATCTCCTCTGAATTCTTTTATGTATGATTGGTTATCTTTGCAAGTCTCTTTGAATTATCAGTTTGATTTGGCCTACTAGACTGATCTTTCTTGCAATGGGAGAAGTGTTTAGCTTTGGGTTCAATCTTGCGGTGTCCTTTCCCAGTGACAGTAGGGGCAGCAAGGCACGTATTGTATTGTCGCCATCGAGGATAACAAGATGGGGTTTTCTTCATATTGCATGAATCTATCCCTCTACATCATGTCATCTTGCTTAAGGCGTTACTCTGTTTTTAACTTAATACTCTAGATGCATGCTGGATAGCGGTCGATGAGTGGAGTAATAGTAGTAGATGCATGCAGGAGTCGGTCTACTTGACTCGGACGTGATGCCTATATACATGATCATACCTAGATATTCTCATAACTATGCTCAATTCTGTCAATTGCTCAACAGTAATTTGTTCACCCACCGTAGAATACTTATGCTCTCGAGAGAAGCCACTAGTGAAACCTATGACCCCCGGGTCTATCTTTATCATATTAATATCCTACTACTTAGTTATTTCCTTGCTTTTTTTACTTTGCCTTTATTTTACTTTGCATCTTTATCAAAAAAATACCAAAAATATTATCTTATCATATCTATCAGATCTCACTCTCGTAAGTGGCCGTGTAGGGATTGACAACCCCTATTCGTGTTGGTTGCGAGGATTTATTTGTTTTATGCAGGTACGAGGGACTCGCGTGTAGCGTCCTACTGGATTGATACCTTGGTTCTCAAAAACGGAGGGAAATACTTACGCTACTTTGCTGCATCATCCCTTCCTCTTCGGGGAAACCAACACAATGCTCAAGAGGTAGCATACATATATTCATAATATTGATGCCAAAAGATGCAAAGTTGATAATGATAGTGCAACAAACTTGTGGCACTGCCGTTTTGGTCATATTGGTGTAAAGGGCATGAAGAAACTCCATGTGGATAGACTTTTGGAATCACTTGATTATGAATCATTTGATACTTGCGAACCATGCCTCATAGGTAAGATGACTAAAACTCCGTTCTCCGAAACAATGAAGTGAGCTAATGACTTATCGGAAATAATACATACCGATGTATGCGGTTCGATGAGTGTTGGGGCACACGGTGGGTATCACTTTTTTCTGACCTTTACAGATGATTTAAGTAGGTATGGGTATATCTACTTAATGAAACACAAACCTGAAACATTTGAAAATTTAAAAGAATTTTAGAGTGAAGTAGAGAATCACCATAATAAGAAAATAAAGTTTCTACGATCTGATCATGGAGGTGAATACTGGAGTTACGTGTTTGGCCTTCATTTAAAACAATGTGTAATTGTTTCACAACTCACGCCACCTGGAACACCATAGCGTAATGGTGTGTCCGAACATCGTAATCATACTTTACTAGGTATGGTGCATTCTATGATGTCTCTTATCGATTTTCCTTTATCATTTTGGGTTTATGCATAGAGACAGCTGCATTCACGTTAAATAGGGCACCGTCTAAATCCGTTGAGACGACACCGTATGAACTGTGGTTTGGCAAAAAACCTAAAGCTGTTTTTTCTTAAAGTTTGGGGATGCGACGCTTATGGCAAAAGGCTTCAGCCTGATAAGCTCAAGCTGAAATCGAAGAAGTGCGTCTTCATAGGATATCCTAAGGAAACTATTGGGTACACCTTCTACCATAGATCCGAAGGTAAGATCTTTGTTGCCAAGAATAGGTCCTTTCTAGAGAAGGAGTTTTCTCTCGAAAGAAGTGAGTGGGAGGAAGGTAGAACTTGATGAGATAATTATACCTTCTGTGGAATTGGAAAGTAGAACATCAGAGAAAACCGTTCTCGTGATGCCTACACCAGCTGGAGAGGAAGCTAATGATGATGATCATGAAACTTCGGATCAAGTTACTACTGGACCTCGTAGGTCGACCAGAGCATGTTCCGCACTAGAGTGGTACGGTAATCCTGTCCTGGAAGTTATGTTATTAGACCATGGCGAACCTACGAACTATGAAGAAGCTATGATGAGCCCAGATTTCGATAAATGGCTTGAGGCCATGAAATCTGAGATAGGATCCATGTATGAGAACAAAGTATGGACTTTGCTGGACTTGCCCGATGATCAGCAAGCCATTGAGAATAAATGGATCTTCAAGAAGAAGACATACGCTGATGGTAATGTCGCTATCTACAAAGCTCAACTTGCCACAAAAGATTTTCGACAAGTTCAAGGGGTTGACTATGATGAGACTTTCTCACCCGTAGCGATGCTTGAGTCGGTCTGAATCATGTTAGCACTTGCCGCATTTTATAACTATGAAATCTGGTAAATGGACGTCAAAACTGCATTCCTTAATGGATTTCTTATAGAAGAGTTGTATATGATGCAAGTAGAAGGTTTTTTCGATCCTAAAGGTGCTAACAAAGTGTGCAAGCTCCAGTGATCCATCTATGGACTGGTGCAAGCATCTCAGAGTTGGAATACACGCTTTGATGAGGTGATCAAAGCATATGGTTTTATACAGACTTACGGAGAATCCTGTATTTACAAGAAAGTGAGTGGGAGCTCTGTAGCATTTCTGATATTATATGTGGATGGCATATTGCTGATTGGAAATGACATATAATTTCTGGATAGCATAAAAGGATAATTGAATAATAGTTTTTCAATGAAAGACCTTGGTGAAGCTGTTTATATATTGGGCATCAAGATCTATAGGGATAGATCGAGATGCTTAATAGGACTTTCACAAAGCACATACCTTGACAAAGTTTTGAAGGAAGTTCAAAAATGGGTCAGTCAAACAAAGGGTTCTTGCCTGTGTAACAAGGTGTGAAGTTGAGTAAGACTCAAAACCCGACCACGACAGAATATGGAGAGAGAATGAAAGTCATTCTCTATGCCTCATTCATAGGTTCTATAAAGTATGCCATGATGTGTGCTAGACCTTTTGTGTGCCTTTCCATGAGTTTGACAAGGGGGTACAATAGTGATCCAATAGTAGATCACTGGACAGTGGTCAAAATTATCCTTAGGTACCTAAAGAGGACTAAGGAAATGTTTCTCAGTTATGGAGGTGATAAAAAGTTCATCGTAAAGAGTTACGTTGATGCAAGCTTTGACACCGATCCGGATGACTCTGATTCTCAATCTGGATACATATTGAAAGTGGGAGCAATTAGCTAGAGTAGCTCCATGCAGAGCATTGTATACATAGAAAGTTGCAAAATACATACATATATGAATATGATAGGCCCGTTGACTAAACCTCTCTCACATGCAAAACATGATCGCACCTTAGTACTCTTTAGGTATTAATCACATGTCGATGTGAACTAGATTATTGACTCTAGTAAACTCTTTGGGTGTTAGTCACATGGCGATGTGAACTATGGGTGTTGATCACATGGCGATGTGAACTAGATTATTGACTCTAGTGCAAGTGGGAGACTGATGGAAATATTCCCTAGAGCCAACAATAAAATGGTTATATATTTCCTAAATCATGATAAAGTTTTATTATTCATGCTAGAATTGTATTGACCGGAAACTTAAATACATGCGTGGATACATAAACAAATACCGTGTCCCTAGTGAGCCTCTACTAGACTAGCTCGTTGATCAAAGATGGTTAAGGTTTCCTAACCATAGACATGAGTTTTCATTTGATAATGTGATCACATCATTAGGAGAATGATGTGATGGACAAGACCCATCCGTTAGCTTAGCATGTGATCGTTTAGTTTATTGCTACTGCTTTCTTAATGTCAAATACATGTTCCTTCAACCATGAGATCATGCAACTACCGGATACCGGAGGAATACCTTGTGTGCTATCAAACATCACAACATAACTGGGTGATCATAAAGATGCTCTATAGGTATCTCCGAAGGTGTCTATTGAGTTGGCGTGAATCGAGATTGGGATTTGTCACTCCGTGTATTGGAGAGGTATCTCTGGGCCCTCTCGGTAATACAACATCACAAGAAGCTTGCAAGCAAAGTGACTAAGGAGTTAGTTATGGGATGATGTATTACGGAACGAGTAAAGAGACTTGCTGGTAACGAGATTGAACTAGGTATGAAGATACCAACGATCGAATCTCGGGCAAGTAACATACCGATAGACAAAGGGAACTAATTATGTTGTCATAAAGGTTCGATCGATAAAGATCTTCGTGGAATATGTACGAACCAATATGGGAATCTAGGTCCCGCTATTGGTTATTGACCGGAGAAGTGTCTCGGTCATGTGTACATTATTCACGAACCCGTAGGGTCCACACACTTATCGCTCGTTGACGATATAGTATTATAGGAGTTATTTATGTTGGTGACCGAATGTTGTTCGGAGTCCCGGATGAGATCACCGACATGAGAGGAGCTCCGGAATGGTCCGAAGGTAAAGATTGATATATAGGATGATATGGTTAGGCCAAGGGGTAAGGCCCATGGGGCTTTAGGTCAGTGCAAAAGGATGTTTTGCAGAGGTCATGGACCAAACGCCGGAGACCCTGGCGTCTAGCCCTCGGCCAGACGCCGAGGGCTGCGGCGTCTGGTCCTGGAAGTCCGAGAAGGACACTTCCTTGCGGGAAAACCCGACTTTGAGGATGCTCTTTCTCCAAGTTTCGACCCCAGGGCTCAACATATAAATAGGGGTAGTTCTAGCACCGGAACACATCAAGAATCACCAAGTCGTGTGCCGGCAACCCCGTCCCCTCTAGTTTATCCTCCATCATAGTTTACGTTGTGCTTGGTGAAGCCCTGCAGAGTTGTTCCTCACCACCACCGTCATCACGCCGTCGTGCTGCCGGAACTCTTCTACTACTTCGCCCATCTTGCTGGATCAAGAAGGAAAGGACATCATCGAGCTGAACGTGTGCTGAACGCGGAGGTACCGTACGTTCGGTACTTGATCGGGACGGATCGTGAAGGTGCACGACTACATCAACCGCGTTGATAAACGCTTCCGCTTAGCGATCTTCAAGGGTATGAAGATGCTCTCACCTCTCGTAGCTATACATCTCCATGGATAGATCTTGCGTGTGCATAGAATTCCTTTTGTTTTCCATGCAATGTTCGTTCCCCAACAGAAGGTTGTTTAGAAGATTGCCTGTGACATAAGAGTTCATATGCAAAAATAATTATTTGAAATGGAGCACCACAACGCAAGTTATAGTAAAATTAAATTTGAATTGAATATTTAAATTCAAACATGTCAAAAGTGTTTGAATTTGGAGTATACATGAAAAAAATATCAAGTATATGATATAGGTGTTCATATGCAAAAGGAAACATTTGAAATGATATATGATTTGCAAGATATGATCAAAAGAAGTTTGAATTTCAAATTATAATTGCTCAAATTTGAGTAAGTTTTAAAGTTGAAATAATGGTGCTACTAGATAGTCATTATCAATATGAACACATAGAAAAAAAGAATCACCAAATTTGGACTAGCAAATCAAAAGATATATAACCGAAAGAAGTTTGAATTTAATATGTTAATATACTGCGCAACAACACTTTCTAAACTAGTGGAGTAATCTGGCTATGATCAAAATAATATGTTGAAAAGATAACTGTACTTGTACTAACAGAAAGATTACTTCGATACGAATCTAATGCAATTGGATTCATAAAAAATGGAGCTTGGAGTAAATAGTTATGATCAAAAGAAGTTTGAAGTTCAATTTGAATAAATTTAGAATTTGAAGTTGCAAAAAGTTGATATGATAGGTTAACAGGATAGATGAGATCAACATGAAAATTTGGGCGGTGAATTCATCTAGTTTAGATGTACGAGTGAAAAAATATGACTAAAAGAAATTCTAAGGCTAATTTATGAAGTACAGGGGCTAATTGATAATACGAAACAACCTATGATGGACAGAACAAATAACTTAGCAAAAAAATGGATTCTTATCGTTGACTAGTCTAAAAATAATAAACTACAGATATATAAAAGAAAAATACGAAGACAGAAATGAGAAAGGTACCACCAAAGAAAGAATATTTTAATAAGGTTAGCCAAACCAAAAATTAATTTAGTCTGAATTGGATGTATTTGGGTGTTCTTTATGTCTTTATATATAGGCTTGAGGTTTATTGGATAGTCAATGTGCGACTAAAGGAGACAAAAGAAATGCGTGCACGTACAAGAAAATAAAGAATGCCACGCACTGGCGAGATAACGCCACGGCCCATGGGAAAATAGGAAAGAAAATAAATACAACTGCGCATGTGGGCTTGCTGGCTGCGCTGCGCTGCGCGTGAGCAAGGGATAAGTATGAGTTACCCAAAGTAAGAGATAGGTATTGATCCCTCTGCGCAAGAGATAGGTACAAGTCGCTTTGTGCGGGAGATAGGTATGAGCCGGCTGACGAACAATGTTCATAGCATTTTTTTATTATGTTTTATACAGAGAGGGAGGAAGTGTCCTAAACATGACCAATTTTCCACATAAATATTCTGAAAATTTAACATAAATATAGGGTTATATATAGAGTGTTGCAAACATTTTCTATGGCCTATATAAAATACTTTGGAAATATTTTTTTGCAATTTGAGTTAAGTTTAATATTTAAATTAATTTTTAAATTCCAAATATTATTCAAATACTTTTAAAATCTTTATTTTGAAGCAATCATATTACCTTCTCTCAATTATTTCCTTTTGAATTTGAAAATGTTTGAATATTTGGAAATTCAAATTTCACATAAAACCAAAATCCAAATGGAAAATTATGGGAAAGTCATTTTATTCCCTCTCATTTACTATTCATTCAAACTCGAAATTTCAAATTCAACTCAATTTTAAACAAGATCAATCAAAGAAATAAAAAATTACTTAATGTATATAACATTCCAAAATTCAGAATTTTGGGATGTTACAAATCTACCAACCTTAAAATGAATCTAACCCTCTAGATTCAAAGAGGCTAGAAAGAAAAGTATAGGTTTGGTATCTGCTTGAATATCCATTTATCGTCAAATTGTCTAGGATACTACCACCCTTAGAATCAAAAGTCACGGGTCCATCCAAACTCATGTACTTCCTACATTTTTGGGATGTTGCACTTTTGGTGGTAATTCTTTCAACCTGCCATTGGGCATGGTTTTCTTGCATATCATCAAGTAGTTTCTTGTAGCGACCCGATCCCAATGGACCATAGTCTTTGTGCTTAAGTGTCATACCTAGATCGGTATTGCTGACACACACAGTACTCGAGGATTTATTTCAGAGTTCAATCACACACTTATTACATCGAGTGTCTCATAAAGAGTACTTATTACAATAATATGGCTGAAGGCCATCTAAATAAGATAACTGCGGAAGCTTCGAAGATCAATGAGTCCATCCAACTCCACGACAAAACTGAGTGCATGACAACGACCTATCGCACCTTACTCTTCGTCTGAAAATTCTGCAACATGATACGTTGCAGCTGTGTAGGTCAGCACATGAAATATGCTGGCGAGATAACACCATAGAGCAAAGAACAAATAACAGCTACCACTACATGCATATTTGGCTGGTGGAGGCTCTGCGGTTATCATTTGCATAAAGCCAATTTTTTTCCTACAACAAAGGAATATATTTTATTTAACTACAAAGTTTATGTCATTATTGAGAAGGTTCCCCCAACTCAATCCCAAAATAGTAATTATTAACCCAACAAATTCATTAAGTAAAGTGATGATATCAATCAATAATTCAAATACCAGATACTCAAGATGTCCATAACGAGGGACACGACTAATCATGATTAATTTATACACTATGTAGAGGTTTGCGCACTTTTCCCCACATGACTCGACCACATCCATGATCGGATGATCGAGACATAGTCTTTCTGAAGCATTAACTATTTACTTTGGGTAGACAGTACCACCTACTTCCCCTAAATCTACTAGCCTACCACTGAAAGAGGTCACACAACTTACTCAACTATGCCATAGCCCATAATGGCTTGTGGCGGCACACAGAAGTTTCTGAGCATGAATAATATTATGGTCCCTTTGAGCCTGGGTGGCATTCCGTAGGATGATCACACGGGTACTCTGGGATCTCCTAGGACAACTAGATTACTCCAGGTGCCCGCAACCAATCCACCCAGATGTGTATTAAAGTAGCCACCTTAAGTTTCCCTTAGTTAATATTAACTCTCACATATTTCATGAATCTCACAAACCAATCCACGCCTACGGGCATAGCAAAGTAGTATAAGCATAACGTATAATACCCTGGGTTTGATGTAAGACAATTGGTTCCCACCTCATCAACTACATCCCATACCCACATGATATCAAATGCTACTCATGCAATGTTTGAGAGTTGAAACTAATGCATAAAAACTGGGTAATAAAGGAATATGGTCAAAGCGTTACTTGCCTTGTTGACGATCGGAAAACCCTAGAGATTCGTAGTAGCAAGCCCCGCACTCTGGAAACTCTATCGTAAACAAACAATAGCATACATAAGAACTCAATCATAAGATGCAAAGGTAAAATCAAAATAAAATATCTAAACAGTAGGTTCAAGTGAAGAGCTTCGGTTTGCAAAAAGAATCAATCAAATCGGAGTTAGGAAACTCAAACTACGATCAAAAAAAGTTCAAAAATTCAAATCTGCTTGAAACCAAATTTTAAATTTTCAAAATCATGTTCAAGTTGTTTATCTGGACAGAGGGAAACAAGATGCAGATTTTGGCATTGGTTTCATTGGATTTGGATAAACGAGCAAAAAGTAGTGAGGGTTTAAAGATCAGGGAATAAACTACGATGAAAATAATTATAGATAGGTCCCTAGCTGAAAAATAAACTAAAGAAAAAATCTATCTGACGAACGTCCGCTAAAAGAAACTAAAGAACGGATTCGTTCGTTAATAGAACCAAACGGGCGAACACTCACTAAATAACTTGACCTAATAAATAAACCGATCTAATAAAATAAAACCGAACAAAATAAAAAAACTAGGTGGGTTAGCGGTTTATACATGTTCGCCAAAAAAACCGGCGGCAGCGGCGACTACTCCGGCGAGGGCGGTGGCAGTGGCGGGGTGGTGCGGCCCGTTCGGGGCGACGTCGAGGCGGCGACGACTAGTGGCGCAGGGCGGCAGAGCGAGGTGGCGGCACGGCAACGGCGGCGGCGCAAGCGGTGGCTGCGATGGCTCGGGGCGGCGGGGCGGCTTGGAGGAGATAGGGGGTCGGTCGGGCTTATAAAGGGGCCGTGGAGGGCGGCTTGGAGGAGGGGCAAAGGCGGCGGCGGGGTGGAGTCCGAGCCGGACTTCGCAGCGGGCGGCGTGTGGCGGCCGAACTCCAGCCGGCGTCGGTCGCGGGCGAGGCGAGGCGCTGGGCCGGCTGGGCCTTCGGCCCAGTTCGGTCCGGAAAGATTTTTTAAAAAATAATTTCGCCACAGAGAAAAAAAATCCAAAATAAAATAAAATAAAAATCCTTAAATTCCAAAAATAATTTTCACGGTCCTTTCCTAATATTTAGGACCAAATGAACATTTTTCTGGGCTAAAATGCAATTATTCCATAATTTAACCGAATAAAATCTCAAATTAAATCTCAAATTAAATATACATTTATTCAAAATTAAATTTCCATTATTTCCTCGATGTTTTGAAGAAGTCATATTATCTTCTCTCTTCATTTTATTTATTTTGAAATAATTGGAAAAATAATTTCGAATATAAATCACTTTGATCCAAATTACCAATTTTGAAAATTCAAAAATGGAATTTTATGAAAACCTCCAACTCTCCCAAGTGGTCCTTGAGTTGCTTAAGGTCTCTTGGATCAAAATATCCAAATAAATCAAATTCAAAAATGCTAAGTCATGGATGCATATGATGAAATAATGATTAACATCCAAATTGAAAATTGGGATGTTACAAACCTACCCCCCCTTAAGATGAATCTCGCCCTCGAGATTTGGGTTGGCTAGCAAATAGGTGTGGGTGGTCTTTCCGTAGGTCCTCTTTTCGCTCCCAGGTGGCTTCTTCCTCGGTATGGTGGCTCCACCGAACTATGCAAAACTTGATGACCTTGCTGCGTGTAACTCGACTGGCAAACTCGAGAATCTTAACGGGTTTCTCCTCGTAGGTTAGGTCACTCTCCAACTGAATTGCTTCTAGGGGCATTGTATCTCTCAGAGGAATATCGGCCATCTCTGCATGGCATTTCTTCAACTAGGAAACATGAAACACATCATGAACTCTTGACAAATCTTCGGGTAACTCCAACTTGAAGGCAACTTCTCCCATACGCTCCAAAACTCGGTATGGTCCTACAAATCTTGGGGCTAACTTTCCCTTAACTCCAAATCATTTAACTCCTCGAAGTGGTGACACACGAAGATATGCTCGGTCTCCGACTTCATAGGCTACCTCCTTGCGTTTAGTATGTGCATAGCTCTTCTGTCTGGACTGAGCTACCTTGAGTCTACCACGAATCAATTTGACTTTTTCTTCAGACTCTCTGATTAAATTTGGCCCGAACAATTGTCGTTCTCCAACTTCATCCCACATCAATGGTGTACTGCATCTTCTTCCATACAAAGCTTCGAAAGGGGCCATCTTCAAACTGGCTTGGTAGCTGTTGTTATATGAGAACTCCATGTAAGGCAAATTATCGTCCCAACTAGATCCATAATCTAGTGCACAAGCTCTCAACATGTCCTCTAGAATCTGATAGACTCTCTCAGTCTGTCCATGTGTCTGCGGATGAAAGGCTGTACTGAACTCTAGCCCGGTACCCAAAGTATGGTGTAATTGATTCCAAAACTTCGAGGTAAACTGTGTGTTCCTCTATCTGATACGATGGTCCTCGGAACTCCATGCAGACATACGATGCTGGACATATATATCTTGGCCAACTTCGCGCTCGTATAAGTGGTTTTCATGTGAATAAAGTGAGCCACTTTGGTCAAGTGATCTGCTACTACCCAAATGGAATCATATCCTGATCATGTCCTGGGTGATCTGGTGATGAAATCCATGCCAAGCTTATCCCACTTCCATTCGGGTATCGGCAAGGGCTGAAGTAATCCTGCTGACTTCTGGTGTTCTGCCTTAACCCTCTGATATACATCGCATACGGTTACATACTCGGCAATATCCTTCTTCATACATGTCCACCAGAAATGTTCCTTCAAATCCAAATACATCTTGGTGTTTCCTGGGTGAATCGAGTATGGGAAGTCATGAGCTTCCTGAAGTATTAGCTTCATGATCTTTGGGTCATTGGGCACATAAATATGATCCTCAAACCATAAAGTTTCATGTTCATCCTCACGAAAACCTTTGGCCTTCCCTTCACTCATCTTTTCCTTTATCTCTGCAATCTCCTTATCAGTCTTCTGGGCTTCTCGAATATTTCCCAACAATGTGGACTAAACCTCCAATGCTGCAACAAAACCTCTTCGAACTATCTCCATTCGAAGTTCCCTGAGATCTTCGGCTAACTCCTGAGGCAATCCTCTGGTTATGAGGGTATTAACATAACTCTTGTGGCTCAACACGTCTGCTACAACATTGGTCTTTCCTGGATGATAATGCAACTTCATATCATAATCCTTTATGAGCTCCAACCATCTCCTCTACCTGAGGTTTAACTCCTTCTGTGTGAAGATGTACTTTGATGTCTACTACACAACCTTATTCTTGTAGACGTTGTTGGGCCTCCAAGTGCAGAGGTTTGTAGGACAGTAGCAAATTTCCCTCAAGTGGATGACCTAAGGTTTATCAATCTGTTGGAGGCGTAGGATGAAGATGGTTTCTCTCAAGCAACCCCGCAACCAAATAACAAAGAGTCTCTTGTGTCCCCAACACACCCAATACAATGGTAAATTGTATAGGTGCACTAGTTCGGCGAAGAGATGGTGATACAAGTGTAATATGGATGGTAGATATAGGTTTTTGTAATCTGAAAATATAAAAACAGCAAGGTAACTAATGATAAAAGTGAGCACAAACGGTATTGCAATGCTAGGAAACAAGGCCTAGGGTTCATACTTTCACTAGTGCAAGTTCTCTCAACAATAATAACACAATTGGATCATATAACCATCCCTCAACATGCAACAAAGAGTCACTCCAAAGTCACTAATAGCGGAGAACAAACGAAGAGATTATTGCAGGGTACTAAACCACCTCAAAGTTATCCTTTCTGATCGATCTATTCAAGAGTCCGTAGTAAAATAACATGAAGCTATTCTTTCCGTTCAATCTATCATAGAGTTCGTACTAGAATAACACCTTAAGACACAAATCAACCAAAACCCTAATGTCACCTAGATACTCCAATGTCACCTCAAGTATCCGTGGGTATGATTATACGATATGCATCACACAATCTCAAATTCGTCTATTCAAACCAACACAAAGTACTTCAAAGAGTGCCCCAAATTTCTACCGGAGAGTCAAGACAAAAACATGTGCCAACCCCTATGCATAGGTTCATGGATGGAACCTGCAAGTTGATCACCAAAGCATACATCAAGTGGATCAATAGAATACCCCATTGTCACCACGGGTATCCCACGCAAGACATACATCAAGTGTTCTCAAATCCTAAAAGACTCAATCCGATAAGACAACTTCAAAGGGAAAACTCAATCCATTGCAAGAGAGTAGAGGGGGAGAAACATCATATGATCCAACTATAATAGCAAAGCTCGCGGTACATCAAGATCGTATCACCTCAAGAACATGAGAGAGAGAGAGATCAAACACATAACTATTGGTACATACCCTCAGCCCTGAGGGTGAACTACTCCCTCCTCGTCATGGAGAGCGCCGGGATGATGAAGATGGCCACCGGAGAGGGATTCCCCCTCTAGCAGGGTGCCGGAACGGATCTAGACTGGTTTTCGGTGGCTACAGAGGCTTCTGGCGGCGGAACTCCCGATCTATTGTGCTCCCCGAAGTTTTTAGGGTATATGGGTATATATAGGAGGAAGAAGTACGTCGGTAGATCTCCGGGCTGTCCACAAGGCAGGGGGCGCGCCCAGGGGGGTGGGCGCGCCCCCACCCTCGTGGGCAGCCCGGGACTCTCCTGGTCCATCTCCGATACTCCGTGGGCTTCTTCTGGTCCAAAAATAAGTTCCGTGAAGTTTCAGGTCAATTGGATTCCGTTTGATTTTCCTTTTCTGCGATACTCTAAAACAAGGAAAAAACATAAACTGGCACTGGGCTCTAAGTTAATAGGTTAGTCCCAAAATTATATAAAATAGCATATAAATGCATAAAAAACATCCAAGGTTGATAATATAATAGCATGGAACAATCAAAAATTACAGATACGTTGGAGACGTATCAGCATCCCCAAGCTAGGTAAATGATAAAAACATAATTTTTGATGTGGAATGATACCTAACATATTTATCCATGTAGTGCTCTTTATTGTGGCAAGAATATTCAGATCCATAAGATTCAAGACAAAAGTTTAATATTGACATAAAAATAATAATACTTCAAGCATACTAACAAAGTAATCATGTCTTCTCAAAATAACATGGCCAAAGAAAGCTATCCCTACAAAATCATATAGTCTGGCTATGCTCTATATTCATCACACAAAATATTTAAATCATGCACAACCCCGATGACAAGCCAAGCAATTGTTTCATACTTTTGATGTTCTCAAACTTTTTCAATCTTCACGCAATACATGAGCGTGAGCCATGGATATAGCACTATAGGTGGAATAGAATGGTGGTAGTGGAGAAGACAAAAAAAGAGAAGATAGTCTCACATCAATTAGGTGTATCAACGAGCTATGGAGATGCCCATAAATAGATATCAATGTGAGTGAGTAGGGATTGCCATGCAACGGATGCACTAGAGCTATAAGTGTATGAAAGCTCAACAAAAGGAACTAGTGGGTGTGCATCCAACTTGCTTGCTCACGAAGACCTAGGACATTTTGAGGAAGCCCATCATTGGAATATACAAGCCACGTTCTATAATGAAAGAATCCCACTAGTATATGAAAGTGACAATATAGGAGGCTCTCTATCATGAAGATCATGGTGCTAATTTGAAGCACAAGTGTGGTAAAAGGATAGTAGCATTGTCCCTTCTCTCTTTTTCTCTCATTTTTTATTTGGGCCTTTTCTCTTTTTCTTATGGCCTCTTTTCTTTTTCTTTTTAGTCCGAAGTCTCATCCCGACTTGTGGGGGAATCATAGTCTCCATCATCCTTTCCTCACATGGGACAATGCTCTAAAAATGATGATCATCACACTTTTTTATTTACTTACAACGCAACAATTACAACTCAATACTTAGAACAAAATATGACTCTATGTGAATGCCTCCGGCGGTGTACCGGGATATGCAATGATGCATGAGTGACATGTATGAAAAAAATTATGAACGGTGGCTTTGCCACTAATACAATGTCAACTACATCATCATGCAAAGCAATATGACAATGATGGAGCGTGTCATAGTAAATGGAACGGTGGAAAGTTGCATGGCAATATATCTCGGAATGGCTATGGAAATGCCATGATAGGTAGTTATGGTGGCTGTTTTGAGGAATGTATAAGGTGGGTGTATGATACCGGCGAAAGGTGCGCGGTATTAGAGAGGCTAGCAATGGTGGAAGGGTGAGAGTGCGTATAATCCATGGACTCAACATTAGTCATAAAGAACTCACATACTTATTGCAAAAATCTATTAGTTATCGAAGCAAAGTATTACACACATGCTCCTAGGGGGATAGATTGGTAGGAAAAGACCATCGCTCGTCTCCAACCGCCACTCATAAGGAAGACAATCAATAAATAATTCATGCTCCGACTTCATCACATAACGATTCACCATACGTGCATGCTACGGGAATCACAAACTTTAACACAAGTATTCCTCAAATTCACAACTACTCAACTGGCATGACTCTAATATCACCATCTCCATAGCTCAAAACAATTATCAAGTATCAAACTTCTCATAGTATTCAACACACTCATAAGAATTTTTTTTATTAATCTTGAATGCCTAACATAATTAAAGAAAATTAACACGCTGTTTTGTAGGACTCTCAAAATAATCTAAGTGAAGCATGAGAGAACAATAGTTTCTATAAAACAAATCCACCACCGTGCCCTAAAAGATATAAGTGAAGCACTAGAGCAAAAACTATATAACTCAAAAGATATAAGTGAAGCACATAGAGTATTCCAATAATTTCCGAATCATGTCTATCTCTCTCAAAAGGTGTGTACAGCCAGGATGATTGTGGAAAACGAACAAATAAAGACTCAAATAATACAAGACGCTCCAAGCAAAACACATATCATGTGGTAAATAAAAATATAGCTCCAAGTAAAGTTACCGATGGAAGTAGACGAAAGAGGGGATGCCTTCCGGGGCATCCCCAAGCTTGGGCTTTTAGGTGTACTTAGATTATCTTGGGGTGCCATGGGCATCCCAAAGCTTAGGCTCTTACCACTCCTTGTTCCATAGTCCATCAAATCTTTTACCCAAAACTTGAAAACTTCACAATACAAAACTTAAAGTAGAAAATCTCGTGAGCTCCGTTAGCGAAAGAAAACAAAACACCACTTCAAGGTACTGTAATGAACTGATATTTTATTTATATTGGTGTTAAACCTACTGTATTCCGACTTATCTATGGTTTATAAACTATTTTACTAGCCATAGATTCATCAAAATAAGCAAACAACACACGAAAAATAGAATCTGTCAAAAACAGAACAATCTGTAGTAATCTGTAGCTAACGCAAGTTCTGGAACCCCAAAAATTCTATAATAAATTGCTGGACATGAGGAATTTATCTATTAATAATCTTCAAAAATAATTAACTAAATATCACTTTACAAATAAAAATGGCATCAATTCTCGTGAGCGCTAAAGTTTCTATTGTTTACAGCATGATCGCAAAGACTTTCCCCAAGTCTTCCCAAAGGTTCTACTTGGCACAAACACTAATTAAAACATAAAAAACACAATCATAACAGAGGATAGATGATTAATTTATTACTAAACAGGAAGAAAAAGCAAAGAACAAAAATAAAGTTGGGTTGCCTCCCAACAAGCGCTATCGTTTAACGCCCCTAGCTAGGCATGGTGATTTCAATGATGCTCACATAAAAGATAAGAAATGTAACATAAAGAGAGCATCATGAAGAATATGACTATCACATTTAATTCTAACCCACTTCCTATGCATAGGGATTTTTTGAGCAAACAAGTTATGGGAACAATAATCAACCAGCATAGGAGGGCAAAACAAGCATAACTTCAAAACTTTAAGCACATAGAGAGGAAACTTGCTATTATTGCAATTCCTACAAGCATATATTCCTCCCTCATAATAAATTTCAGTAGAATCATGAATGAATTCAACAATATAACCATCACATAAAGCATTCTTTTCATGATCTACAAGCATATAAATTTTATTACTCTCCACATAAGCAAAATTCTTCTCTTGAATAGTAGTGGGAGAAAACTCAACAAAATAATTATCATGTGAGGCATAATCCAATTGAAAACTAAAATCATGATGACAAGTTTCATGGATATAATTATTCTTTATAGCATACAATCCATCACAATAATCATCATAGATAGCAACTTTGTTGTCATAATCAATTGGAACCTCTTCTGAAATAGTGGATTCATCACAAAATAAAGTCATGACCTCTCCAAATCTACTTTCATCAATATAATCATCATAAATAGGAGGCATGCTTTCATCATAATAAATTTGCTCATCAAAACTTGGGGGACAAAAAATATCATATTCATCAAACATAGCTTCCCCAAGCTCGTGGATTTGCATATCATTAGCATCATGGATATTCAAGGAATTCATACTAACAACATTGCAACAAAAAATATCATCTTCATCAAGGAATTCAAGGAATTAGCATCATCATTCAAGTATTTAGTGCCAAACATTCTAATGCATTCTTCTTCTAGCACTTGAGCACAATTATCGGAATCCTTATTCTCACGAAAGACATTAAAAAGATGAAGCATATGAGGTACCCTTATTTCCATTTTTTGTAGTTTTCTTTTATAAACTAAACTAGTGATAAAACAAGAAAAAAAGATTCAATTGCAAGATCTAAAGATATACCTTCAAGCTCTAACCTCCCCAGTGACGGCGCCAGAAAAGAGCTTGATGTCTACTACACAACTTTCTTCTTGTAGACGTTGCTGGGCCTCCAAGTGCAGAGGTTTGTAGGACAGTAGAAAATTTCCCTCAAGTAGATGACCTAAGGTTTATCAATCTGTGGGAGGCGTAGGATGAAGATGGTCTCTCTCAAGCAACCCTACAACTAAATAACAAAGAGTCTCTTGTGTCCCCAACACACCCAATACAATGGTAAATTGTATAGGTGCACTAGTTCGGCGAAGAGATGGTGATACAAGTGCAATATGGATGGTAGATATAGGTTTTTGTAATCTGAAAATATAAAAACAGCAAGGTAACTAATGATAAAAGTGAGCACAAACGGTATTGCAATGCTAGGAAACAATGCCTAGGGTTCACACTTTCACTAGTGCAAGTTCTCTCAACAATAATAACATAATTGGATCATATAACTATCCCTCAACATGCACCAAAGAGTCAATCCAAAGTCACTAATAGCGGAGAACAAAGGAAGAGATTATTGTAGGGTACAAAACCACCTCAAAGTTATCCTTTCTGATCGATCTATTCAAGAGCCCGTAGTAAAATAACATGAAGCTATTCTTTCCGTTCAATCTATCATAGAGTTCGTACTAGAATAACACCTTAAGATACGAATCAACCAAAACCCTAATGTCACCTAGGTACTCCAATGTCACGTCAAGTATCCATGGGTATGATTATACGATATGCATCACACAATCTCAGATTCATCTATTCAACCAAACACAAAGTACTTCAAAGAGTGCCCCAAAGTTTCTACCGGAGAGTCAAGACGAAAATGTGTGCCAACCACTATGCATAGGTTCATGGGCGGAACCCGCAAGTTGATCACCAAGACATACATCAAGTGGATCAATAGAATACCCCATTGTCACCACGGGTATCCCACGCAAGACATACATCAAGTGTTCTCAAATCCTTAAAGACTCAATCCGATAAGACAACTTCAAAGGGAAAACTCAATCCATTACAAGAGAGTAGAGGGGGAGAAACATCATAAGATCCAACTATAATAGCAAAGCTCGCGATTGTCGGATTTCGGGTTCCGGCAGACCCTTGAGGTTCGAACACTGGGTGCGCGCGGAGATTTCGCCTTCTACCTACCTACACCCCTCCGCCTCGCTAAGATCTAAGCTATGGAAAGAACAACACAAGAGACACAAGGTTTATACTAGTTCGGGCCACCGTTGTGGTGTAATACCCTACTCCAGTGTGTGGTATGGTGGATTGCCTCTTGGGCTGATGATGATGAGCAATACAAGGAAGAACAGCCTCGCGAGGGTCTGTTCTTGGCTGAGGGGATGAACTGCTGGGAGGAGTTCAGTCACCCTACTCTCTCTCTCTCTCTCTTCTCGATTCTCTCTCCGATTTCGATCCCTCTACCCTACGGGTGGCTAGTCCTATTTATAGGCAAAGACCCTGGGCCTCTTCCCAAATATTAAGCGGGAAGGGCGCCAACAATTGGCCATTTTGAAGGGGAACATCTGGTACACTTATCCTGACTAAAGTTGGTCCTCGCCTGCCAAAGACTCTGGTGGTGACGCTGGCTTGGGCTCCACAATGACTTAGTCCCTGCCGTCGGATTGGTCTTGGTCTCGTTGCACCGAAATGGGTGCCTTTGCTTGATGCTCTCGCCTGCGCTTGCTCCCTTTGCACCAAAGAGGAAAGGAGGACACTGCGCGGCTGACGGCCGCCTGGCGCCCTTGGTCGTCATGGCTTGCGTCACGGGCACCTCGTGAGGTACCCCGCCTTGATCTCTCCGCCTCCTCGTGAGCCAGCCTGATGAGGCCGTGCCTGAGGAAGTTCCGTGTCGTCCGCCCCGCGAGGCTTGGCCCCTCGTGAGGGTCTTGGGTCTCTGTTGATGAAGATGGGCCGCGTCGGGCCCCCTTTTGAGCCACAGCACAGGCCGCAGGCAGGCAAGTCTGGGGACCCCCATTTCCAGAACACCGACAGTAGCCACCGGGCCCAAGGCGCGCCCGGACTTGGCCGTGCTGGGAGGCGAAAGGGCAAGAGCGAAGCGCCACGGGCCCTAACAGCCTGCGGCCTTGGGCGCCGCATGGAGGTTGATTGGACGTGGGCGTCTCCACTTCCCCATGGCGCCTCGGCAACTGCACGGATTGGACAAGTCCCTGCATGCAAAGCGGGTCATGATTACCTGCGATCGTGGGGGCCGACGGTTGGCCCTCGCCGGCTATAAGTACGGATCGGCGCGCGCCCTTCCAGTTCATCCCCCCTTGCTTCTCCTTCTTCTTCATGGCCCCGTCGAGGAGGTTCTCGGCCGCAGAGAAGGGGAAGACTCGCCAGGTTGAGCCTGCCTCTCCCCCACCCAAGCGCGGCCGAGGGCGCCCTCGCAAACATCCTGTGGCCACCACGGCAGCTCCCCGCGGCCGTGGAGACGATTTCCAGCATGGTGACGGGCGGACTGCTGCGGCCGGGGGGCGCGCTTCGGTCATGCGTTCCCCTAGGCCGCGCTTTCGCGCTACAGAGGTGCTGCCGGAGTTCGTTGTGTGGTCGGCAGAGCCGACTAGCACCCGGCTTCCACTTCCTCGCTTCCTCCTCGGCGAGCTCTCGGCCGGCGCCCCGGGCGACCTCTGGCTCCAGGCAGACGGCTGCTGCAGCCGGGCCTCATGGGCTTCACTGGAGGTCTCCACCGCCGGGAGCCTGGCCTTGGCCCGCGGTTGGCAGACATTTGCCCGCGCGCGTGGCCTGAGCCGTCGGTGCACCCCGCACTTCATGTTTGACGGCGATGCCACCCTCTACGTGAGGGTGTTTGGGGAAGATGGTCGCCGTGCAGGGTGCTGCCCTGAGGACGACGACCGCGGCCGGGAACCCAGTCCCGGTGATGATGGAGAGGACAGCACTCGCGTGACTGGCGGCGCTCAAGGTTCCCCAAGCTTCACTGGTTCTTCTTCAAGCGGCGACTCTTCTAGCAGTGGCCGCGGTCAGCCTCCACGCCGTTGTACCTGCTTAGGAGGTGGTAGCGTGTCTGCCCGCCGTCGCGCCTCGGTGAAGCACGAGAGGGAGTCTGCCTGAGCCCCGGAGGCAGCTCGAGTCTTCCCTGCAGGCCGGTGTGAGGCGAGCTGCGAATGATTTGTTCTTTCTTTTCCTTTTTCCTGCGTAAAAAGACAGTAGCGTGGAGCCCTGCGGGGGCGTGTTTGGGTTATTGCTGTTAATCATCGCTTTGCTTCCGTTATCGTGCCTTCCGGCTACGTGCCCGCGCGTGGATAGTTCCCGGCCCCAGCCGTGGGGGGGGGCGACTGACCCAGGCCCTGTGTTCGTGTCGCGGTGCCCGTGGGGCACGGACTGGAGGGGGTGCTCCTGTAATGGACCCAGGTCGCGAAACCTTTGAACGACTAGGACAGGAACACTCGCGAGGGCGCTCGGCTGCCCCCCTCGCGAGGCCTTGCATAAGAGAAATCGAGGCAGGAGAGTGAAAAGTCGAAGAACCACAAGCCAGAGACGGCAACAGCTTCAATAAAACTTCGAATGAGAATGAACAAGCCAACTGCAGAAAGCAAATGAAAAAGCCGCGTTCGGCACCTAATCTAGTCTTCGACGTCTTCTCACCAGCGCGGAGCTAAGTGCTGCCACTGGGCGTGGGAGGGAGCCCCAGGGCCTGAGGCCGGCGCTCCTGAGACTCCGGGGCGTGTACAACCCCAACTCATTATTACGTGAGAGTGTCACGGGCGGCGAGCTTCACAGGCGTTGGCCTTCTTCACAGGCTCCGGGCCTTTCTTGGGGGAAGCAAGCTTCACGGGCATTTGCCCTCTTCACAGGCTCCGGGCCCTTTCCAAAACGCGATAGCTTCACAGGCATTCGCCTTCTTCACAGGCTCTGGGCCTTTTCCAAAACGCGACAGCTTCACAGGCATTCGCCTTCTTCACAGGCTATGGGCCTTTTCCAAAACGCGACAGCTTCACAGGCATTCGCCTTCTTCACAGGCTCTGGGCCTTTTCCAAAACGCGACAGCTTCACAGGCATTCGCCTTCTTCACAGGCTCTGGGCCTTTTCCAAAACGCGACAGCTTCACAGGCATTTGCCTTCTTCACAGGCTCTGGGCCTTTTCCAAAACGCGACAGCTTCACAGGCATTCGCCTTCTTCACAGGCTCTGCGCCTTTTTAGGGGTAGAACCTCCGGAGGTGCTGGATGTTCCATGCATTCTGGACCGGCACCCCCTCCCGAGTCTCCAAGCGCGCGGAGCCGGGCCTAGAAACATGAACAACCTTGAACGGGCCCTCCCACATGGGAGAGAGCTTGTGCAGTCCCTCCCTGGAGAGAACCCACCTGAGCACGAGGTCTCCTACCTCGAGAGTTCTGGGGCGGATGTTGCGGCAGTGATATCGTCGCAGTGCTTGTTGGTACCTCGCCGCTTGCAGCGCGGCTTCTCGGCGACGTTCCTCCCCCAGCACGAGGTCCATCCCCCGCATGGCGTCCTGCTGTGCCTCGTCGAACGCCAGGACCCACGCGGAGCGACGTCTAACCTCGTGATGGAGGACCACTTCGGCTCCATAGACCAGGAAGAACGGGGTCTCCCCAGTCAGCTTGGTCGCGGTTGTGCGGATGGACCACAACACGGACTGAAGCTCGTCGTACCAACCTCTTCCGCAGGCCTCCAGCTTCTTCTTGAACGTCCAGGTCTTGAGGCCCCTCAGGACCTTTGCGTTGGCTCGCTCGGCCTGGCCGTTGCTTCGGGGGTGCGCCACCGAAGCGTAGCATATCTGCGTTCCAAGGTTAGCACAGTATGTTTTGAAGAGGTTACTGGTGAAATGCGAACCATTGTCTGTGATGATGCGGTTCGGCACCCCGAACCGGCTCACGATGCCCCTGATGAACTTGACCGCGGAACCCGCGGGGATGGTGCGGACGGCCTCTACTTCAGCCCACTTGGTGAACTTGTCCACGTCGACGTAGAGGTAGCGGTAGCCCCCTGGCGCCCGAGGAAACGGGCCCAGGATGTCCAGCCCCCAGACTGCGAATGGCCACGAAAGGGGTATAGTCTGTAGGCCTCCTGCCGGCTGATGGATCTGCTTGGCGTGGAACTGGCAGGCCTCATAAGCTTTCACTAGTTCGACGGCGTCATTGAGTGCGGTGGGCCAATAAAACCCACTGTGGAACGCCTTGCCGACGAGGGTCCGTGATGATGAATGATGTCCACAGTCTCCGCCGTGTATATCTTCCAGCAGTTCCTTTCCTTGCTCCCTGGAGATGCAGCGCAGGGATACATCATTTGGTCGCTTCCGGTAGAGCTCTCCATCCTTGATGTAGTATGTCGTGGCCTGCCGTGCCACACGCTCCGCTTCCTCCTCCTTCTCCGGCAGGGTCCCTTGTGTTAAGTAACTCCGGAGCTCCGTGATCCAGCACCCCTCCTGAGGTTCCATCGTCAGGAGCAGGCGTGCTCCTAAGGCTGGGCCACAGACCGGGGCTCCTGAGGCAGGTGGCTGGGGGAGCTCCTCCCGAGGCTGAGCCGTGTTTGACAATGACGGCAGGGCTGAGGGCTTGAAGAGCCGCTCCTCGAAAATGCCAGGCTCCTGAGGTAACCGCCTGGACGCCCGTTTGGCGATGTCGTCAGCCTCCTGATTGGTGCCATGGGGCACATGCTGCAACTCCAACCCCCAGAACTGCTTCTCCATCCTGCGGACCTCCGCAAGGTAGGCTTCCATGTCCTCATCTTTCGGCTCGTACACCTTGTTGGAGAAATTGACAAGGAGCTGCGAATCGCCCTTGATGGTGAGGCGTTTCACCCCCAGGGCAGCTGCGGCCTTCAAGCCCGCTATTAAACCTTCATACTCCGCTATGTTGTTGGAGACCTTTTCACCTTGCTGGAAACAGAGCTGTACAGTGTAGTAGAGCTTGTCCTGAGTGGGCGATATAAGCACTGCCCCAGCCCCAGCGCCATGCCTGGAGAACGCCCCATCGAAGTGCATGACCCAGCCTTCTGGCGCCTCGCTTCCCGGGGAGAGGGACCGATCCTCGTCGGCCTTGAGGCCTGGTGCCTCCGTCCATTCTGCCACAAAATCCACCAATGCTGCTCCCTTGATGACTCTGGTCGTGCTAAATTCGAGCTGAAACGCTTGCAGTTCTATGTTCCACTCAGCAACCCTTCTAGCTGAGTTAGGGCTCCTGAGCACTCTCTCCAGGGGGTATGACGAGACGACCTTGATGGGGTGACCCTGAAAATAGTGCCGCAGCTTGCACGAGGCCACCAGTAGAGCGAGGAGGAGCTTCTGAGGCATGGGGTACCGTGCCCTCGCGTCCCGCAAAACCGTGCTGACGAAGTACATTGGGTGCTCAACGAGGTTGGGTGCGTCAGTGCTGGTGGCGCCCTTCAGAGACCATGGCGCCTCCTGAGGTGATGAGGCCTCCTGAGGCTGGCCATCTGGGAGAGGGGCCTCTTCCGCCTCCGGTGCACTCCTCTGCGGCGGCTGATCCTCCTCAGCCGTAGTGGCGGTTTTTGTGGGCCTTCCTTGTTCCTGTTTTGCCTTATCCTGGGCTGCTGCTGTGGTTTTGATTCGACGCTCCTCTCTAACCGCCACCAGGGCTGCGCTGGCGGAGTAGGGAGTGGCGGCGAGGTAAAGCACCAGGGGCTCTTGAGGGTGCGGAGCCACCATGACCGGAGGGCTGGTCAGGTATCTCTTGAGATCCTGGAACGCCTTGTCGGCCTCTTCAGTTCACTCAAAGGGCCCCTTTTTCTTCATTAGCTGGAAGAAGGGCAGCGCTCGCTCCCCCAACTTGGAGATGAAGCACCCTAGCGCGGTCACGCGCCTAGTGAGCTTCTACATTTCTCTGAGGGTCTTTGGTGGGCTCATGTCCTCGACCGCCTTGACCTTTTCCAGGTTAGCCTCGATGCCTCGGTGGGACACGAGGAAACCCAAGAGCTTGCCCGAGGGGACTCCGAACACACACTTCTCTGGGTTGAGCCGCAGGTTCACTGCGTTGAGGCTCGTGAAGGTTTCCTCCAGGTCTTGTATCAGGGTCCAGGCCTCCCGAGACTTCACCACAATGTCATCGACGTAAGCCTCAACATTCTTCCCGAGCTGCGGGCCCAAGGTGATGTGCATCAGCCGCTGAAAGGTCGCCCCTATGTTACGCAGCCCGAATGGCATGCATGTGTAGTAGTACACCCCACACGGGGTTAGGAAGGCTGTCTTTTCGACATCTTCTACCGCCATCTTGATCTGGTGATACCCAGAGAAGGCATCCAAGAAGCATAGCAGGTCGCATTCTGCGGTGGAATCGACGATTTGGTCGATGCGGGGGAGCGGGAACGGATCTTGCGGGCATGCCTTGTTGAGGTTGGTGAAGTCGACACACATGTGCTCCTTCCCTCCCTTCTTTGGCCCAACGACAGGGTTGACCAACCAATCCGGGTATCGGACCTTGCGAATGACCCTAGCGGCTACTAGTTTGCGGGTCTCTTGGATGATGAAGGCCTGCTTTTCTGTGGACTGCCGCCTTGCCTTCTGCTTCACAGGGCGCACGTTGGGCACATGTTGAGGTGATGCTCGATTACGCTCCTAGGGATCCCCGCCAACTGGTAAGGCTCCCAAGCGAATACCTTCTTGTTTGCGCGCAGGAACCCGACCAGGGCCTCCTCCTGCTCGGGTTCGAGGTTGGCGCCTATGGTGAAAGTGGCGTTGGTGGACCCGTCCTCATCGACAGGTATCTGCTTGGTTTCTGCCTTGTCTTGGGTGAACAACTGTTTCTTCTTGGCGGGTGCAGCCCCCTTGGGCTCGGGGGTCTTTGAGTCGGCGGGCGATGCCGACGCTGCCGTCTTGAAGGCGAGCTTGAGCACCCGCAGCGCGTCTCCGGTGTCCCCGTGCACGGTGAGGACACCGCTGCTCCCGGGCATCTTCATGAGGTTGTACGCCGGGTGCGTCGAAATGGGCCGGCGCTGGGTAGACGAGGATGGCGTTGTAGGGGAGGCTGATGGGGGCGATGTCGAAGTCGACCAGCTCCATGCGAAAGTTGTTGGAGATGCCGAAGGTTACTGGGAGCCGGATCTGTCCCAAGGAGCTGGATGATCCGCCCCCAACGCCTGAGAAGGGCCGGCTGGGTTGCAGCCGTTCCAGGGGTATGCAGAGGAGGTTGAAGGCCTCAACCGAGAGCACGCTGAGGCCCGCACCGCCATCGATGAGAGTTCTGGTGACGGCCACCTGGCAGATGGTGGGGGTGCACAGCATGGGGAGCGCACCCGAGCAGGCCGAGTTGGAGGGGTGGTCCTCCGAGCTGAAGGTCAGGCCGGCCTTGGGCGCCACCTGGTCCGGGAGAGCCCCCTGCCGCATGGAAGCGGCGCTGACCCGGCGGATGAACGGCTTGACGTGGTGACTTGTAGGCGGCGCCTGCGAGCCGCCCAGGAGGGCCGTGACTACCGGGGGTGTTGGTGTAGCGTGGTGGGCGGGGAAGAGGCTGCGGAGCTCTTCCCAAGAGGCCGCGGAGGCTGCCAGCAGGTGGAGCAGCCATGCGCGCGGAGCGTTGGTGAGGGCCATGGGGAGCCAGTTGGCCATGACCCTGTCGTCACCTCCAGCTTCAAGGATGGCCTCCTCGTACGCCAGCAAGAAGGCCAGCGGATCAGTCGCGCCGCCGTAGCGCGGCGGCGTCGTTGGCTTGAACTTGTCCGGCCACCGTACCCGTTGCAGGGCTGGGGCCAGGGCTCGGAGCCCCCTGGCCCCCGTGCTGGCGCCGGTGGCCGGAGCGGGCGATGCGCTACTCATCGTGAGGCAGGTCGTGGCGGTGGCGGAAGGAAAAACTCCGGTGCACCCTTACCTGGCGCGCCAAATGTCGGATTTCGGGTTCCGGCAGACCCTTGAGGTTCAAACACTGGGGTGCATGCGGAGATTTCTCCTTCTACCTACCTGCACCCCTCCGCCTCGCTAAGATCTAAGCTATGGAAAGAACAACACAAGAGACACAGGGTTTATACTGGTTCGGGCCACCGTTGTGGTGTAATACCCTACTCCAGTGTGTGGTGTGGTGGATTGCCTCTTGGGCTGATGATGATGAGCAATACAAGGAAGAACAGCCTCGCGAGGGTCTGTTCTTGGCTGAGGGGATGAACTGCTGGGAGGAGTTCAGTCACCCTACTCTCTCTCTCTCTTCTCGATTCTCTCTCCGATTTCGATCCCTCTACCCTACGGGTGGCTAGTCCTATTTATAGGCAAAGGCCCTGGGCCTCTTCCCAAATATTGAGCAGGAAGGGCGCCAACAATTGGCCATTTTGAAGGGGAACATCTGGTACACTTATCCTGACTAAAGTTGGTCCTCGCCTGCCAAAGACTCTGGTGGTGACGCTGGCTTGGGCTCCATAATGACTTCCTCCCTGCCGTCGGACTGGTCTTGGTCTCGTTGCACTGAAACGGGTGCCTTTGCTTGATGCTCTCGCCTGCACTTGCTCCCTTTGCACCAAAGAGGAAAGGAGGACACTGCGCGGCTGACGCCCGCCTGGCGCCCTTGGTCGTCATGGCTTGCGTCACGGGCACCTCGTGAGGTACCCCGCCTTGATCTCTCCGCCTCCTCGCGAGCCAGCCTGATGAGGCCGTGCTTGAGGAAGCTCCGTGTCGTCCGCCCCGCGAGGCTTGGCCCCTCGCGAGGGTCTTGGGTCTGTGTTGATGAATATGGGCTGCGCTGGGCCCCTTTTTAGCCACGCCGCAGGCCGCAGGAAGGCAAGTCTGGGGACCCCCGTTCCCAGAACGCTGACAGCGATACATCAAGATCGTATCACCTCAAGAACACGAGAGAGAGAGAGAGAGATCAAACACATAGCTACTAGTACATACCCTTAGCCCCGAGGGTGAACTACTCCCTCGTCATCATGGAGAGCGCCGGGATGATGAAGATGGCCACCGGAGAGGGATTCCCCCTCCGGCAGAGTGCCGGAACGGGTCTAGATTGGTTTTCGGTGGCTACGGAGGCTTCTGGCAGCGGAACTCCTGATCTATTTTGCTCCCCGAAGTTTTTAGGGTATATGGGTATATATAGGAGGAAAAAGTACGTCGGTAGATCTCCGGGCTGTCCACGAGGCAGGGGCACGCCCAGGGGGGTGGGTGTGCTCCCCACCCTCGTGGGCAGCCCAGGACTCTCCTGGTCCATCTCCGATACTCCGTGGGCTTCTTCTGGTCCAAAAATAAGTTTCGTGAAGTTTCAGGTCAATTGGACTCCGTTTGATTTTCCTTTTCTGCGATAGTCTAAAATAAGGAAAAAAGAGAAACTGGCACTGGGCTCTAGGTTAATAGGTTAGTCCCAAAAATCATATAAATAGCATATAAATGCATATAAAACATCCAAGGTTGATAATATAATAGCATGGAACAATCAAAAATTATAGATACGTTGGAGACGTATCATACTTCAAACTCTTATGATCCGTGTATACATCACAATGGTTTCCAATAAGAAAATGTCTCCATGTCTTGAGCGCATGTACCACGGTTGCTAACTCCAAGTCATGCATGACATAATTCAACTCACGAGGTCGAAGCTGTCGTGAGGCATATGAGACAACTCTTCCGTCTTGCATAAGTACACCTCCAAGTCCCCGGCGAGAAGCATCGCAATAAACTTGGAAATCCTTGCGTATATCCGGAAGAATTAAGACTGGGGCTGTAACTAAACATTTCTTCAACTCCTAAAAACTGGCCTCTCATTCTTTGGTCCATTTAAACTTGGTGTCCTTCTTCAATAACTCCGTCATGGGCTTCGCAATCTTGGAAAAATTCTCAATGAATCTCCGATAGTATCATGCGAGTCCAAGAAAACTGCGTATCTCTCCAACTGAGGTGGGTGCCAACCACTCAGTGACAGATTGAACTTTCGTAGGGTCTGCTGCTATACCTTCTCCTGATATAACATGTACGATAAATCTGACTTCCTTCAACCAAAACTCACATTTGCTGAACTTGGCATATAACTGATGTTTCCTGAGCTTCTCGAGAACCAAGCGCAAATGTTCCTTGTCTTCTTCTTCATTCTTAGAGTACACCAATATATCATCAATGAACACCACAACAAACTTATCCAAGAACTCCATGAGCACATTATTCATCATACTCATAAAGTAGGCAGGGGCGTTAGTAAAACCAAAGAACATGACTGTGTACTCATATAGCCCGTACCTTGTGGTAAAAGCTGTCTTAGGTATATACTATTCTCAGATCTTCAACTGGTGGTATCCTGATCGAAGATCGATCTTGGAGAATACTTTAGCTCCATGCAGTTGGTCAAACAAATCATTGATCATCGGTAGAGGGTATTTGTTCTTGATCATCACCTCATTCAATGCATGATAATCAACAACCATTCTCAAGGATCCATCCTTCTTCTCAACTAGGAGCACTGGGGCTCCCCATGGTGATGAACTTGGTCGAATATAACCTTTCTCAAATAACTCCTTAACCTGCTTCTTAATCTCATCCAGATCATTTGTGGGCATCCTATACGGTCTCTTAGATATTGGTCCGGTGCCTTGTAACAACTTGATCGAAAACTCTATGTCTCGGTCCGGTGGCATGCCTGGTAATTCCTCCGGGAATACATCTGGATAATCTTTCACAACTGGCACTTCCTCTTGAACAACTCCCGAGAGTGAATTTACCTGAGTCCTCCTTGGCGCATGCCTAGACACATACTTGATCCATTTACCTTCTAGGGTGGTGAGAAGAATTGACTTACTAGAACAATCGATGTTTCCTCCATACTTCGATAGACAATCCATGCCTAGTATTATATCCAATCCTTGTGATTCCAGAATAATAAGGTCCGAGGGGAAAACATGCTTATGGCAACCGATCACACCATCGGCTGGCCATATACTCCGCTCCTGGTGAGCTTACTAACATGGGTGACCTAAGGGCTAAGGTTGGCAATCTAAACTTGTCCACAAATCCCCTTGATATGTATGAATGCGATGCACAAGTGTCAAAAAGAACAAGGGCAGTAAATGACTTAATCAAAAACTTACCAATCACTGCGTTAGGCTACTCTTCAACTTCCTCCATGTTGATGTGGTTCACCTGACCTCTAGTGAAGGGATTTGGCTTCTTTCCTGAGCTTCCATTGCCATTTCCATTCTTTGCTTCAGGACACTCGGTGGCGTAATGTCCAGTCTTCCCGCACTTGAAACAAGTAATGTAACTTAGATCCTTCTTGGCGGGTGTAGCGAGGTTGGAATGGTTCTGACTGGTGTTTCCTCCATTCCCATTACCATTCTTAGGGCCACTGTGGCTGTGTGAACTTCCTCCATTGTGAGAATGGCCTCCATGGTTATGATGGATGTGTCCTCCCGAGTACGGGGTAAAACGAGGCTTCTGCTGAGCTCCAGAGTTGTACTTCCGCTGTCCATACTTCCGTTTGCGGTTCTCTATCTACTGCTGTTTGCCTTCAGTCACGAGAGCCTTGTCTACCAGCCCCTGATAGTTAGTGAATGTTGCCACCATCAACTACATACTTAGCTCACATTCAGCCCCTCAAGAAACTTCTCCTACTTCGCGGCATCTGTAGCCACATCATCTGGGGAGTAGCGTGCTAACTTGCTAAACTCCTCCACGTACTACGCCACAGTATGATTTCTCTGGCGTAAGTTGCAGAACTCACGCTTCTTCATACTCATGGCTCCAGTTGAGACATGTGCAGTGTGGAATGTTTGTTGAAACTGATCCCAAGTGACATTGGCCACGGGGAATGTGATTGTGTAGTTCTCCCACCATGAGGCTACGGGTCCATACAGTTGATGTGCGGCAAAGAGCACCATCTCAGCATATGTGCAACCTGCGGTGGTCAGCTCCCTTCCAATCTTGTGGAGCCAGTCATCAGCAACAATAGGCTTAGTGCTACTAGAGAACACCGGCGAATTCAACCTTAGAAAACAGGCTAAGTTGTCAACTGGGGGTGGTGGCGGTGGGTTGTTATTGTTGTTGTTGTTTCCTTGGCTCTGGACTAGCAACTGCATCAAGGCATTATGTTGTTCGATCAACTGAGTGAGCTCTGGTGGAAAGGCGAATGCGGGGTCACGTCTCGGAGGCATCTGTTAGGTTTAGAGGGGTGAGAACAGAATAGAGTGAGGTCTAAAGAGAGATTTCACTACCCATATGCACATGAGACAAACACATTCATTTCACACCACTCAATTTCAAACAAGATTCATACAATAGATCTAAGCTACCATTACAAAATCTCGTGGACTACTACTATATACATGGAAGATGTTTTAATGGTAATATGGTGGTCGACTAGAAATTTTAATCGATGGAAGACTCCGTAATATCTGCTCCAGCTTCGTCTTCATAATCATCATCGCTATCGGGGTCAGAGTCTGTGTCCTCTAGTATGATGTAATCCTATGAATGAATGTCCACTCCAGGTCCGGGATCCCCCATGAATATTCCTAGATTCTTCTTCAGGTCTTCATTCTTCTCCAGTAGTACAACAATTTTTTCTTCATATCCATCGCGTGTAGACTCGAGTTCTTCCTCTAGCTCCATGTTCCGGGTCATCACCTTCTTCGTGTGTATCATGTTTGCGCACATCTGATTCTCGTAGCGTCGAATGTGCTGGTTCAACTCCTGTATGTAGGCTGCAATGGATTTATCCTTCTTGGTGCGAATCATCTCCCATTTCTCATCTTGGCGTCCATATATCTGGTAGGTGGTGTCCTTAAGATCCTTGTTGTACACTTAGCCTATGCGTCCAATGGCGATGTGGGCGGCCATGCTCTTTCCCAAACTCCAGGTTGGTGCATCAAAGCAAAACTAGATGGGCTCGGTAACTGGTGTGAAAGTCCTTCCTGGAACACGAACTTGAATCATCCAGTGCTCCTCTTCTGGTAAAGTGGCGGTGAAGGTTCCGGTAAAGCTTGGTATGTCGATGTTCAGGTACCTAGTGACTTCTTTCAAGTGTCGTACGAAAGGTGTGTCGTCATTTGGTTGAGTGAACTTGTTCCTTTGGCCCGCCATCTATAGAGTGGAAATGGAGAAGAGTTAGAAATGCTTAGAGAAGAGTATCATGTGGCTTCCCCTAGTGGTCGCGTACTAGAGTCAGCGTGTGCTTTGATACCATCTTGTAGCGACTCGATCCCAATGGACCGTAGTCTCTGTGCTAAGTGTCATCCCTGGATCGGTATTGCTGACACACACAGTACTCGAGGATTTATTTCAGAGCTCAATCACACACTTATTACATCGAGTGTCTCTTAAAGAGTACTTATTACAATAAGATGGTTGAAGGCCATCTAAATAAGATAACTGCGGAAGCTTCAAAGATAAATGAATCCATCCAACTCCACGGCAAAACTGAGTGCATGATGACCTATCTCACCTTACTCTTCGTCTGAAAATTCTGCAACATGATACGTTGCAGCCGTGCAGGTCAGCACATGGAATATGCTGACAAGATAACACCATAGAGCAATGAACGAATAACAGCTATCACTACATGCATATTTGGCTGGTGGAGGCTCTACAGTTATCATTTGCATAAAGCTAAATTTTCCCTACAACAAAGGAATATATTTTATTTAACTACAAAGTTTATGTCATTATTGAGAAGGTTCCTCCAACTCAATCCCAAAGTAGTAGTTATTAACCCAACAAATTCATTAAGTAAAGTGATGAGATCAATCAATAATTGAAATACCAGATACTCAAGATTTTCATAACCGGGGACATGGCTAATCATGATTAGTTTATACACTCTACAGAGTTTTGCGCACTTTTCCCCACAAGACTCGACCACATCCATGATCGGATGATCGAGACATAGTCTTTCTAAAGCGTTAACACTTTACTCTGGGTAGACAGGACCACCTACTTCCCCTACATCTGCGAGCCTACCACTGAAAGAGGTCACACAACTTACTCAACTATGCCATAGCCCATAATGGCTTGTGGCTACACATGGAAGTTTCTGAGCATGAATAATATTATGATCCCTTTGAGCCCAGGTGGCATTCCATAGGATGATGACACGGGTAATCCGGGATATCCTAGGATAACACTGGATTGCTCCAGGTGCCCGCAACCAATCCACCTAGATGTGTATTAAAGTAGCCACCTTAAGTTTCCCTTAGTTAATATTAACTCTCGCATCTTTCATGAATCTCACATACCAATCCACGCCTACGGGCATAGTAAAGTAGTATAAGCATAAAGTATAATACCTAGGGTTTGATGTAAGACAATAGATCCCTACCTCATCAACTACATCCCATACCCACATGATATCAAATCCTACTCATGCAATGTTTGACAGTTGAAACTAATGCATAAAAACTGGGTAATAAAGGAATATGATCAAAGTGTTACTTGCCTTGCTGGCGATTGGAAAACCCTAGAGATTCGTAGTAGCACGCCTCGCACTCCGAAAACTCTATCGTGAACAAACAATATTATACATAAACACTCAAGCATAAGATGCAAAGGTAAAATCAAAAGAAAGGATCTAAACAGAAGGTTCAAGTGAAGAGCTTCGATTTGCAAATAGAATCAATCAAATCAGAGTTACGAAACTCAAACTACGATCAAAAGAAGTTCAAAAATTCAAATCTACTTGAAACCAAATTTTAAATTTTCAAAATCATGTTCAAGTTTTTTATCCAGACAGAGGGAAACAAGACGAAGATTTTGGCATAGGTTTCATTGGATTTGGATAAACTAGCAAAAAGTAGTGAGGGTTTAAAGATGAGGGACTCATCCGCGATGAAAATAATTACTGATAGGTCCCTGGCTAAAAATTAAACTAAAAAGATAAATCTATCGGACGAACGTCCGCTAACAGAAACTAACGAATGAATTTGTTCATTAACAGAACCAAACGGGCGAACGCTCACTAAATAACTTGACCTAATAAATAAACCGATCTAATAAAATAAAATCAAACTAAATAAAAAAACTGGGTGGGTTAGCGGTTTATACCGGTTCGCCAATAAAACCGGCGGCGGCGGCGGTGACTACTCCGGCGAGGGCGGCGGAAGAGGCGGGGAGGTGCGGGGCGACGACGAGGCAGCGGCGACTAGCGGCATAGGACGGCGGAGCGAGGTGGCAGTGCGGCGCAGCATCGGCGGCAACGCGATGCGGCGGCGGTGCAAGTGGCGGCGGCGGCCTGGAGCGGCGGGGCGGCTTGGAGGAGAGATGAGGGTCAGCCGGGCTTATAAAGGGCCCAGGGAGGGCGGATTGGAGGAGGGTCAAAGGCGGCGGCGGGATGGAGTCCAAGCTGGACTCCTCGGCGAGCGGCGGTCGAACTCTAGCCGGAGTCGGTCGCAGGCGAGGCGAGGCGTTGGGCCGGCTGGGTCTTCGGCCTAGTTCGGTCCGGAAAGAAGTTTTTTTAAAATAATTTCACCGCAGAGAAAAAAAATCTAAAATAAAAAAATCATAAAATTGCAAAAATAATTTTCACGGTCCTCTCCTAATATTTAGGACCAAATGAACATTTTTCTGGGCTAAAATGCAATTTTTAAAAATGCAAATTTTCCCTAATTTAACTGAATAAAATCACAAATAAAATTCATATAAAATATACTTTTATTCGAAATTAAATTTCCATTATTTCCTCGTTGTTTTGAAGAAGTCATATTATCTTCTCTCTTCATTTTATTTATTTTGAAATAATTGGAAAAATAATTTCTAAAAAAATCACTTCGATTTAAATTACCAATTTTGAAAATTAAAAAAAATGGAATTTTATGAAAACCTCGAACTCTCCCAAATGGTCCTTGAGTTGCTTAAGGTCTCTTGGATCAAAATATCCAAATAAATGAAATTCAAATATGCTAAAGTCATGGATGCATATGATGACCTAATGATTAACGTCCAAATTGAAAATTGGGATGTTACATTTCTTGACATCCTCTGGCTTTCCCATGATTGTTGGTCCTGCAGTTGTATCAAGCATAGCTTTTGACATAGGATTTAAACCATTATAAAACATATGAAGGAGTAACCATTCCTCCATTCCATGGTTAGGATAATTCCGTATGGCTTCTTTCATTTGATCCCACACAAGTGCTAGTGGCTCACATTCTTCACGCTTGAATCATGTAATCTGAGAACGAAGTTGCATGATTTTTGTAGGTGGACAAAACTTAGATAGAAATTTGCTGGAACAATCATCACATGAAGTTATATTGCCTTTAGGTAAAGCTAGAAGCCATTATTTTGTTTTTCCTCTCAAAGAGAAAGGAAATAGACGCAACTTCAAAGTGTTAGGGTCATAATCTCTAATGCGTGTCATGTTGGACAATTTAGTAAAATCATGCAAGTTCATACCAGACCCATCTTCATCAACCTTGTTGCCTCCATGATGATGTGTGAGTAGTTCTCAAATGACCTACAGGTCCATAGCAGAAGCTACATGGAGCTCTCTCTCTCTAATCTTCAATACAGTGATCTCTTCAGAGATCTATTCAATGTAATTCTTGTGGTGTGTTTGTTGGGATCCGATGAATTGTGGGTTTATGTTTGTATTATTCATTTGAAAGTAATTGAGTCTTTTATGAGATGCATTATGTGTGATTTTATAGCCTTGTATTTCTCTTCGATCTATTTACTCTTCTAGCCAATTAGATTGATTTATCTTCAGTGGGAGAAGTGCTCGGTAGTAGGTTCAATCTTGTGGTGTCCTTACTCTATGACAGAAGGAGTTGCAAGGCACACATTTGTATTGTTGTTACTAAGGGTAAAACGATGGGGCTCGAACATATTATTTTTCTCTTGCTTTGTCTACATTATGTCATCATGCTGCAAGCATTACTCTATTTGTTATGAACTTAATGCCTTAAGATGCATGATGGATAGCGATCGAGGGGTGGAGTAATAGTAATAGATGCAGATGGATGTCGGTCTACCTCTCTCAGACGTAATTCCTATGTATTTATCATGTCATGAATATCGTCATAACTATGCACTTTTGCATGAATTTCCCAACAGTAATTTTTCTACCCACAATACTATGTTCACGAGAGAGATGCCTCTAGTGAACACTACGGTCCCTGGGTCCATTCACTTTATATTTACTAAAACCCTAAAGACTTGCTACAATTTCTTCAATTTTATTTTATTTTGCAATTTATCTATCTATCACTACCAGAATTAATCCTTGCAATTAATGAGTACAAGGGGATTGACAACCCTCTTGCCCGCATTGGGTGTAAGTATTTATTGTGTGTGTGTGTGTGTGCAGGTATTGTTGACATTTGTTCGCGTGTGTCTCCTACGGGTTCGGTAAACCTTGGTTCTTAACTGATGGAAATACTATCTGCTACTATGCTACATTACCCTTCCTCTTCAGGAAAATCCCAACGCCTATCACAACTAGCAGGCCCATTCTTCAGTTGTGGTGGGTCATTGGCCTGGACCATGCACGGGGGTCCGACGTGGTGTGCACCCCCTAGTCCAAGACACCCTCAAACGGCAGGGTATTAGCGTATATAGGTATATGGTAGACTATTATGGAACAACTCTAGGTTTCAGGAATTTGGATGCACAAGCAGTATTTTCACTTAGTAAAGGTGAAGGCTAGCAAATATATTGAGAAGCGGCCAACTAGAGAGCGACAACGGTCATAATCATGCACTTTGAATAATTGACATTGAACATGAGCATGAGGAGGATATAAACACTCTGAACATAATTATTATGAAGGATACATTGGGTATGAATCAATTACATGTGTGAACATGTCTAGTCACTTGAATTCTTCAGAGGAGGATACCATCCCAACATACTACATGATAATCACACAAGATAAAATATTATCCACTCCTAGCTACTTAATCATGGCATGAGCAACTATAATCTCTAATTGTCATCACAACATGTTTACTCATGATAAGCTAAATCAGGACTACTAAGTTAAACATATTTACAAAAACAAAAAAAAGAAGAGTTCATACCAGTTTTTCTTTGCCATGGTCACTTCATCAAATCATCGTCATTATTGCCTTTCACTCACACTATTGAATGATGTGAAAATTATAATAGTGCAAGGGTTCCGAGGACTAAGCTAAAATCTGCAAACACTATACGCAAAGTAGAAGATAAGGAAATATTTGGCCCTTCATAGAATCAACAATAAAGCACATAAGAGCCACTTGAAAATTCCTATGAAGTCTTCTCCTTACGACAACTCAATAAAAGAAAAGAAATCTAGAGAAACACACTGAAATATTTTTGGAGTTTTTAGTTTTTATGAAGGAAGCGAACTAAGAAAGAAGAAAAACAAAAAGGGAGAAAAACTATTTACGCTGAAGAACTCCTAGCAAATAACAAAAGAAGAAACGAGAAACATTTTGGGTTTTCTTTTACTACTACAAACTAACTAAACTAGAACAAAATCCAAAAAGAAGCGAGGAACAGTTTTTTGGATTGTCGAAGTTTTTCAAACACAAAAAATAAACAAATAAAAGCGAACATGAATAAACAAATAAAATGAATAACACCGACAAGTGAAATTAATATGTGATAACACAAAATGAAATGTCAGTGGGAATACATACCCCCCAAGCTTAGGCTTTTGGCCTAACTTGGTCTATGGCCACTGAAAGAATCCATCTAGTCCTGGGAACAACTAGGGATCTTAATGCACCTGAGCCTCCCAAGGGTGGACCTCCTTTGTTGCCGACATCTGGTTCCAGTATGGAATGATATCCTTGGGCATGATAGTTTAATTACCTCCCCTGGAAAGATAAAACAAGCAGATGCACGAAGGGTAATAATCTCACGGGTGCCCTGGCTGAGCACCAAGTTCTACTGATAATGAGGCTCGGCCCTGTTAACAAAATTATGCTCCTTCATGCTCTCATAATCTAGGTGTCCTCTAGGCAAAATACTATCCTCGGTATATTTGATATCAACATTAAAATGTCTAGTAAGGCAAGTAGCATAAATATCACCATAAAATAATGCCCTTAGTTCTATTAGTGTGAAGGCGGCGTGCAATGATAGCTCACAAACTATAGCTCATATCGACGAAAAGTGCACAAGAAAAATAGCAAGATTGGGGGAACTAAGCGTTTCGCTCTCCCATCTACTAGTCAGACACCTCCCGGCAAATAAAGAAAAGTATCACATAATTGGGAAAATGTAAACTAGCAAAACTCTGGCCTTGGAGAACGCATTTGTCTCTCCGACTATTACCTTCTACAAGAATCCTGCTAACTCTCTAGTGTGAGGTTTTAACAAATTACCCTCATTAGGAATCTTACACATGCGACAGAACTAAGCAGGTGTCATATCGAAGGTTTTATCGTAATCATGAAATGATACGGTAGGCACATCCCTTCTAGGCGTGAACTAGAATTTTCCATGAAAGTATTGGTGAGGAGTAGATACTGATCACACTATATTCGGGGAAGGAAGTTAGTCCAGCATTCTCCACCAATTGATAGAAATCATGTTGGAAACCCGCTTCTCCCATGACTGAGTTGCTCGACCGTTCGCATGGCCGCACCTTAGCTTAACAAGGAAGATTGAACCTTGGTTCCTCTTCTAGAGTTTTAGCGGAACCCCAACTTGAAGAGCCCCTTAAGAACCTCCTAAGATTTTTCCCTTCTCTGAAAAATTTCCGAAATTTGTAGGCCACAAATAAGAGGTAAACAAAACTTCACAAAATTGATAGCAACTACTCCCGCAAGTGCCTAGAGGTTATATCATGCATAAAAACTACTTAGAACCAAGTAAATTCAACATGGAAGCTCATATTCATGGTCACTAACAGTAGAAAAATAAGCAAAATGTAGAACAAAAACTAATTGGACCAATGAAGGAGTCACATGCCAAGGAGCAATTCCTCCGAACAGTTTCGAAAATGGAGCTCCATGCAAAGAGATAAAAAATCTCATGAAAATGAGTAAGAACACAGGAAAGAAAGCAAGGATGAATTTTTTTGGAGGTGGAAGAAGCCAATGGACATGGACACTAAGTGAGTGGGGCTGTAGGGGGGCCACAAACTCACATGGCGCGCCTAGGGGGTCAGGCGCACTGTCTGAGCTTGTGTATCACTAGTGCACCACCTTGGGTTATTTTCAGCACCAAAAATTCTTAAATATTCCACAAAAAATCATACTAAATTTTCAGGGCATTCTGAGAACTTTTATTTTCGGGACATCTTTTATTGCATAGATAATTCAGAAAACAGGATAAATGGGATACTCTAATGCATTAAACTTTACTAAAAATAAATGTAACAGAGAGTAAACTAAAATTACAGACATTTATGCTTACAGAATTCATCGATCATATACTCCTCAAAAGAATCCATTAACAAGGTTGATCAAGTCTTATTGACAAACTATTTTCGAGTTGCATAAAACCAAAGAACTTTTGTATATCGCTAAGTTACCTGAACTAGGATATGCATGATTTCTAAAAAAATCACTTTGATTCAAATTACCAAATTTGAAAATTAAAAAATTGAATTTTATGAAAACCTTGAACTCTCCCAAATGGTCCTTGAGTTGCTTAAGGTCTCTTGGATCAAAATATCCAAATAAATGAAATTCAAATATGCTAAAGTCATGGATGCATATGATGACCTAATGATTAATGTCCAAATTGAAAATTGGGATGTTACATTTCTTGACATCCTCTGGCTTTCCCATGATTGTTGCTCCTGCAGTTGTATCAAGCATAGCTTTTGACATAGGATTTAAACCATTATAAAACATATGAAGGAGTAACCATTCCTCCATTCCATGGTTAGGATAATTCCGTATGGCTTCTTTCATTTGATCCCACACAAGTGCTAGAGGCTCACATTCTTCACGCTTGAATCATGTAATCTGAGAACGAAGTTGCATGATTTTTGTAGGTGGACAAAACTTAGATAGAAATTTGCTGGAACAATCATCACATGAAGTTATATTGCCTTTAGGTAAATCTAGAAGCCATTATTTTGTTTTTCCTCTCAAAGAGAAAGGAAATAGACGCAACTTCAAAGTGTTAGGGTCATAATCTCTAATGCGTGTCATGTTGGACAATTTAGTAAAATCGTGCAAGTTCATACCAGACCCATCTTCATCAACCTTGTTGCCTCCATGATGATGTGTGAGTATTTCTCAAATGACCTACTGGTCCATAGCAGAAGCTACATGGAGCTCTCTCTCTCTCTAATCTTCAATACAATGATCTCTTCAGAGATCTATTCAATGTAATCCTTGTGGTGTGTTTGTTGGGATCCGATGAATTGTGGGTTTATGTTCGGATTATTCATCTGAAAGTAATTGAGTCTTTTATGAGATGCATTATGTGTGATTTTATAGCCTTGTATTTCTCTTCGATCTATTTATCTCTTCTAGCCAATTAGATTGATTTATCTTCAGTGGGAGAAGTGCTCGGTAGTAGGTTCAATCTTGTGGTGTCCTTACTCTATGACAGAAGGAGTTGCAAGGCACACATTTGTATTGTTGTTACTAAGGGTAAAACGATGGGGCTCGAACATATTATTTTTCTCTTGCTTTGTCTACATTATGTCATCATGCTGCAAGCATTACTCTATTTGTTATGAACTTAATGCCTTAAGATGCATGCTGGATAGCGATCGAGGGGTGGAGTAATAGTAATAGATGCAGATGGATGTCGGTCTACCTCTCTCAGACGTAATTCCTATATATTTATGATGTCATGAATATCGTCATAACTATGCACTTTTGTATCAATTTCCCAACAGTAATTTGTCTACCCACAATACTATGTTCACGAGAGAGATGCCTCTAGTGAACGCTATGGTCCCTGGGTCCATTCACTTTATATTTACTAAAACCCTAAAGACTTGCTACAATTTCTTCACTTTTATTTTATTTTGCAATTTATCTATCTATCACTACTAGAATTAATCCTTGCAATTAACGAGTACAAGTGGATTGACAACCCTCTTGCCCGCATTGGGTGTAAGTATTTATTGTGTGTGTGTGTGCAGGTATTGTTGACATTTGTTCGCGTGTGTCTCCTACTGGTTCGGTAAACCTTGGTTCTTAACTGATGGAAATACTATCTGCTACTATGCTACATTACCCTTCCTCTCCAGGAAAATCCCAACGCCTATCACAACTAGCAGGCCCATTCTTCAGTTGTGGTGGGTCATCGGCCTGGACCATGCACGGGGGTCCGACGTGGTGTGCACCCCCTAGTCCAAGATACCCTCAAACGGCAGGGTATTACCGTATATAGGTATATGGTAGACTCTTATGGAACAACTCTAGGTTTCAGGAATTTGGATGCACAAGCAGTATTTTCACTTAGTAAAGGTGAAGGCTAGCAAATATATTGAGAAGCGGCCAACTAGAGAGCGACAATGGTCATAATCATGCACTTTGAATAATTGACATTGAACATGAGCATGAGGAGGATATAAACACTCTGAACATAATTATTATGAAGGATACATTGGGTATGAATCAATTACATGTGTGAACATGTCTAGTCACTTGAATTCTTCAGAGGAGGATACCATCCCAACATACTACATGATAATCACACAAGATAAAATATTATCCACTCCTAGCTACTTAATCATGGCATGAGCAACTATAATCTCTAATTGTCATCACAACATGTTTACTCATGATAAGCTAAATCAGGACTACTAAGTTAAACATATTTACAAAAACAAAAACAAGAAGAGTTCATACCAGTTTTTCTTTGCCATGGTCACTTCATCAAATCATCGTCATTATTGCCTTTCACTCACACTATCGAATGATGTGAAAATTATAATAGTGCAAGGGTTCCGAGGACTAAGCTGAAATATGCAAACACTATACGCAAAGTAGAAGATAAGGAAATATTTGGCCCTTCATAGAATCAACAATAAAGCACATAAGAGCCACTTGAAAATTCCTATGAAGTCTTCTCCTTACGACAACTCAATAAAAGAAAAGAAATCTAGAGAAACACACTGAAATATTTTTGGAGTTTTTAGTTTTTATGAAGGAAGCGAACTAAGAAAGATGAAAAACAAAAAGGGAGAAAAACTATTTACGCTGAAGAACTCCTAGCAAATAACAAAAGAAGAAACGAGAAACATTTTGGGTTTTCTTTTACTACTACAAACTAACTAAACTAGAACAAAATCCAAAAAGAAGCGAGGAACAGTTTTTTGGATTGTCGAAGTTTTTCAAACACAAAAAATAAACAAATAAAAGCGAACATGAATAAACAAATAAAATGAATAACACCGACAAGTGAAATTAATATGTGATAACACAAAATGAAATGTCAGTGGGAATACATACCCCCCAAGCTTAGGCTTTTGGCCTAACTTGGTCTATGGCCACTGAAAGAATCCATCTAGTCCTGGGAACAACTAGGGATCTTAATGCACCTGAGCCTCCCAAGGGTGGACCTCCTTTGTTGCCGACATCTGGTTCCAGTATGGAATGATATCCTTGGGCATGATAGTTTAATTACCTCCCCTGGAAAGATAAAACAAGCAGACGCACGAAGGGTAATAATCTCACGCGTGCCCTGGCTGAGCACCAAGTTCTACTGATAATGAGGCTCGGCCCTGTTAACAAAATTATGCTCCTTCATGATCTCATAATCTAGGTGTCCTCTAGGCAAAAGACTATCCTCGGTATATTTGATATCAACATTAAAATGTCTAGTAAGGCAAGTAGCATAAATATCACCATAAAATAATGCCCTTAGTTCTATTAGTGTGAAGGCGGCGTGCAATGATAGCTCACAAACTATAGCTCATATCGACAAAAAGTGCACAAGAAAAATAGCAAGATTGGGGGAACTAAGCGTTTCGCTCTCCCATCTACTAGTCAGACACCTCCCGGCAAATAAAGAAAAGTATCACATAACAGGGAAAATGTAAACTAGCAAAACTCTGGCCTTGGAGACCGCACTTGTCTCTCTGACTATTACCTTATACAAGAATCCTGCTAACTCTCTAGTGTGAGGTTTTAACAAATTACCCTCATTAGGAATCTTACACATGCGACAGAACTAAGCAGGTGTCATATCGAAGGTTTTATCGTAATCATGAAATGATACGGTAGGCACATCCCTTCTAGGCGTGAACTGGAATTTTCCATGAAAGTATTAGTGAGGAGTAGATACTGATCACACTTATATTCGGGGAAGGAAGTTAGTCCAGCATTCTCCACCAATTGATAGAAATCATGTTGGAAACCCGCTTCTCCCATGACTGAGTTGCTCGACCGTTCGCACGGCCGCACCTTAGCTTAACGAGGAAGATTGTACCTTGGTTCCTCTTCTGGAGTTTTAGCGGAACCCCAACTTGAAGAGCCCCTTAAGAACCTCCTAAGATTTTTCCCTTCTCGGAAAAATTTCCGAAATTTGTAGGCCACAAATAAGAGGTAAACAAAACTTCACAAAATTGATAGCAACTACTCCCGCAAGTGCCTAGAGGTTATATCATGCATAAAAACTACTTAGAACCAAGTAAATTCAACATGCAAGCTCATATTCATGGTTACTAACAGTAGAAAAATAAGCAAAATGTAGAACAAAAACTAATTGGACCAACGAAGGAGTCACATACCAAGGAGCAATTCCTCCGAACAGTTTCGAAAATGGAGCTCCATGCAAAGAGATAAAAAAATCTCATGAAAATGAGTAAGAACACAGGAAAGAAAGCAAGGATGAATTTTTTTGGAGGTGGAAGAAGCCAATGGACATGGACACTAAGTGAGTGGGGCTGTAGGGGTGCCACAAACTCACATGGCGCGCCTAGGGGGTCAGGCGCACTGTCTGAGCTTGTGTATCACTAGTGCACCACCTTGGGTTATTTTCATCACCAAAAATTCTTAAATATTCCACAAAAAATCATACTAAATTTTCAGGGCATTCTGAGAACTTTTATTTTCGGGACATCTTTTATTGCATAGATAATTCAGAAAACAGGATAAATGGGATACTCTAATGCATTAAACTTTACTAAAAATAAATGTAACAGAGAGTAAACTAAAATTACAGACATTTATGCTTACAGAATTCATCGATCATATACTCCTCAAAAGAATCCATTAACAAGGTTGATCAAGTCTTATTGACAAACTATTTTCGAGTTGCATAAAACCAAAGAACTTTTGTATATCGCTAAGTTACCTGAACTAGGATATGCATGATTTCTAAAAAAATCACTTTGATTCAAATTACCAAATTTGAAAATTAAAAAATGGAATTTTATGAAAACCTTGAACTCTCCCAAATGGTCCTTGAGTTGCTTAAGGTCTCTTGGATCAAAATATCCAAATAAATGAAATTCAAATATGCTAAAGTCATGGATGCATATGATGACCTAATGATTAACGTCCAAATTGAAAATTGGGATGTTACATTTCTTGACATCCTCTGGCTTTCCCATGATTGTTGCTCCTGCAGTTGTATCAAGCATAGCTTTTGACATAGGATTTAAACCATTATAAAACAAATGAAGGAGTAACCATTCCTCCATTCCATGGTTAGGGTAATTCCGTATGGCTTCTTTCATTCTATCCCACACAAGTGCTAGAGGCTCACATTCTTCACGCTTGAATCATGTAATCTGAGAACGAAGTTGCATGATTTTTGTAGGTGGACAAAACTTAGATAGAAATTTGCTGGAACAATCATCACATGAAGTTATATTGCCTTTAGGTAAATCTAGAAGCCATTATTTTGTTTTTCCTCTCAAAGAGAAAGGAAATAGACGCAACTTCAAAGTGTTAGGGTCATAATCTCTAATGCGTGTCATGTTGGACAATTTAGTAAAATCGTGCAAGTTCATACCAGACCCATCTTCATCAACCTTGTTGCCTCCATGATGATGTGTGAGTATTTCTCAAATGACCTACTGGTCCATAGCAGAAGCTACATGGAGCTCTCTCTCTCTAATCTTCAATACAATGATCTCTTCAGAGATCTATTCAATGTAATTCTTGTGGTGTGTTTGTTGGGATCCGATGAATTGTGGGTTTATGTTCGGATTATTCATTTGGAAGTAATTGAGTCTTTTATGAGATGCATTATGTGTGATTTTATAGCCTTGTATTTCTCTTCGATCTATTTATCTCTTCTAGCCAATTGGATTGATTTATCTTCAGTGGGAGAAGTGCTCGGTAGTAGGTTCAATCTTGTAGTGTCCTTACTCTATGATAGAAGGAGTTGCAAGGCACACATTTGTATTGTTGTTACTAAGGGTAAAACGATGGGGCTCGAACATATTATTTTTCTCTTGCTTTGTCTACATTATGTCATCATGCTGCAAGCATTACTCTATTTGTTATGAACTTAATGCCTTAAGATGCATGCTGGATAGCGATCAAGGGGTGGAGTAATAGTAATAGATGCAGATGGATGTCGGTCTACCTCTCTCAGACGTAATTCCTATATATTTATCATGTCATGAATATCGTCATAACTATGCACTTTTGTATCAATTTCCCAACAGTAATTTGTCTACCCACAATACTATGTTCACGAGAGAGATGCCTCTAGTGAACGCTATGGTCCCTGGGTCCATTCACTTTATATTTACTAAAACCCTAAAGACTTGCTACAATTTCTTCACTTTTATTTTATTTTGCAATTTATCTATCTATCACTACCAGAATTAATCCTTGCAATTAACGAGTACAAGGGGATTGACAACCCTCTTGCCCGCATTGGGTGTAAGTATTTATTGTGTGTGTGTGTGTGTGCAGGTATTGTTGACATTTGTTCGCGTGTGTCTCCTACTGGTTCGGTAAACCTTGGTTCTTAACTGATGGAAATACTATCTGCTACTATGCTACATTACCCTTCCTCTCTAGGAAAATCCCAACGCCTATCACAACTAGCAGGCCCATTCTTCAGTTGTGGTGGGTCATCGGCCTGGACCATGCACGGGGGTCCGACGTGGTGTGCACCCCCTAGTCCAAGACACCCTCAAACGGCAGGGTATTACCGTATATAGGTATATGGTTGACTCTTATGGAACAACTCTAGGTTTCAGGAATTTGGATGCACAAGCAGTATTTTCACTTAGTAAAGGTGAAGGCTAGCAAATATATTGAGAAGCGGCCAACTAGAGAGCGACAACGGTCATAATCATGCACTTTGAATAATTGACATTGAACATGAGCATGAGGAGGATATAAACACTCTGAACATAATTATTATGAAGGATACATTGGGTATGAATCAACTACATGTGTGAACATGTCTAGTCACTTGAATTCTTCAGAGGAGGATACCATCCCAACATACTACATGATAATCACACAAGATAAAATATTATCCACTCCTAGCTACTTAATCATGGCATGAGCAACTATAATCTCTAATTGTCATCACAACATGTTTACTCATGATAAGCTAAATCAGGACTACTAAGTTAAACATATTTACAAAAAAAAACAAGAAGAGTTCATACCAGTTTTTCTTTGCCATGGTCACTTCATCAAATCATCGTCATTATTGCCTTTCACTCACACTATCGAATGATGTGAAAATTATAATAGTGCAAGGGTTCCGAGGACTAAGCTGAAATCTGCAAACACTATACGCAAAGTAGAAGATAAGGAAATGTTTGTCCCTTCATAGAATCAACAATAAAGCACATAAGAGCCACTTGAAAATTCCTATGAAGTCTTCTCCTTACGACAACTCAATAAAAGAAAAGAAATCTAGAGAAACACACTGAAATATTTTTGGAGTTTTTAGTTTTTATGAAGGAAGCGAACTAAGAAAGAAGAAAAACAAAAAGGGAGAAAAACTATTTACGCTGAAGAACTCCTAGCAAATAACAAAAGAAGAAACGAGAAACATTTTGGGTTTTCTTTTACTACTACAAACTAACTAAACTAGAATAAAATCCGAAAAGAAGCGAGGAACAGTTTTTTGGATTGTCGAAGTTTTTCAAACACAAAAAATAAATAAATAAAAGCGAACATGAATAAATAAATAAAACGAATAACACTGACAAGTGAAATTATTATGTGATAACACAAAATGAAATGTCAGTGGGAATACATACCCCCCAAGCTTAGGCTTTTGGCCTAACTTGGTCTATGGCCACTGAAAGAATCCATCTCGTTGTGGGAACAACTAGGGATCTTAATGCACCTGAGCCTCCCAAGGGTGGACCTCCTTTGCTGCCGACATCTGGTTCCAGTATGGAATGATATCCTTGGGCATGATAGTTTAATTACCTCCCCTGGAAAGATAAAACAAGCAGACGCACGAAGGGTAATAATCTCACGGGTGCCCTGGCTGAGCACCAAGTTCTACTGATAATGAGGCTCGGCCCTGTTAACAAAATTATGCTCCTTCATGCTCTCATAATCTAGGTGTCCTCTAGGCAAAAGACTATCCTCGGTATATTTGATATCAACATTAAAATGTCTAGTAAGGCAAGTAGCATAAATATCACCATAAAATAATGCCCTTAGTTCTATTAGTGTGAAGGCGGCGTGCAATGATAGCTCACAAACTATAGCTCATATCGACGAAAAGTGCACAAGAAAAATAGCAAGATTGGGGGAACTAAGCGTTTCGCTCTCCCATCTACTAGTCAGACACCTCCCGGCAAATAAATAAAAGTATCACATAATAGGGAAAATGTAAACTAGCAAAACTCTGGCCTTGGAGACCGCACTTGTCTCTCCGACTATTACCTTCTACAAGAATCCTGCTAACTCTCTAGTGTGAGGTTTTAACAAATTACCCTCATTAGGAATCTTACACATGCGACAGAACTAAGCAGGTGTCATATCGAAGGTTTTATCGTAATCATGAAATGATACGGTAGGCACATCCCTTCTAGGCGTGAACTGGAATTTTCCATGAAAGTATTGGTGAGGAGTAGATACTGATCACACTATATTCGGGGAAGGAAGTTAGTCCAGCATTCTCCACCAATTGATAGAAATCATGTTGGAAACCCGCTTCTCCCATGACTGAGTTGCTCGACCGTTCGCATGGCCGCACCTTAGCTTAACAAGGAAGATTGAACCTTGGTTCCTCTTCTAGAGTTTTAGCGGAACCCCAACTTGAAGAGCCCCTTAAGAACCTCCTAAGATTTTTCCCTTCTCTGAAAAATTTCCGAAATTTGTAGGCCACAAATAAGAGGTAAACAAAACTTCACAAAATTGATAGCAACTACTCCCGCAAGTGCCTAGAGGTTATATCATGCATAAAAACTACTTAGAACCAAGTAAATTCAACATGGAAGCTTATATTCATGGTCACTAACAGTAGAAAAATAAGCAAAATGTAGAACAAAAACTAATTGGACCAATGAAGGAGTCACATACCAAGGAGCAATTCCTCCGAACAGTTTCAAAAATGGAGCTCCATGCAAAGAGATAAAAAATCTCATGAAAATGAGTAAGAACACAGGAAAGAAAGCAAGGATGAATTTTTTTGGAGGTGGAAGAAGCCAATGGACATGGACACTAAGTGAGTGGGGCTGTAGGGGGGCCACAAACTCACATGGCGCGCCTAGGGGGTCAGGCGCACTGTCTGAGCTTGTGTATCACTAGTGCACCACCTTGGGTTATTTTCAGCACCAAAAATTCTTAAATATTCCACAAAAAATCATACTAAATTTTCAGGGCATTCTGAGAACTTTTATTTTCGGGACATCTTTTATTGCATAGATAATTCAGAAAACAGGGTAAATGGGATACTCTAATGCATTAAACTTTACTAAAAATAAATGTAACAAAGAGTAAACTAAAATTACAGACATTTATGCTTACAGAATTCATCGATCATATACTCCTCAAAAGAATCCATTAACAAGGTTGATCAAGTCTTATTAACAAACTATTTTCGAGTGGCATAAAACCAAAGAACTTTTGTATATCGCTAAGTTACCTCAACTAGGCCAACTATTTTCAGATATGAATTTTTTTATTACGTTTGAGTTGCTTTGCACTTCCGATGACTAAAAAAAATTCATACATGCATGTACTGTGTTTTATTTGATCGTGTATGTATATAGATAGTTTAGTGTATTTTTAGTCCATAACGGAACACCGGTGCCATGCCTGACCAAGACTCCATTACGAACCTTAAACATAGTATAGGTGTTTTTGTTTTTAGTCTTAGCAGTCCGAATTAGTAATCAATGGATTAGACATTTGCTCTATCTGAAAGCGTGCATCTGGTGGCTCGTTTACTTCTATTTCATTATATTATTATAATAGATAGATGCATCTTTGATTGCTTCTTTCTCTCCTCATCTAATGCAATATTCCAGCTATGTATATTTCACTTGTTCAGCTATCATTGTAGCACTTTTTTCTAGCCGTCCGCACGGTGGCGTGAATTGTTGTTTTCAAATTTCCATACAACACGCGAACTAACCTGTAGTTGGATGGTTAGGAGGACATTGGTATCCCCTGGCCACCAGAGAGAGTTGAGGTCTCAGACTTGACATTGGTGCTTCATTTTTCTGTATTTATTCTAGGCCTTTCGGTGATCTGCGTTCAGTGGGAGGAGATGTTCCCGTTGACTACAAAAGCGTCTGTGGCGATTTCGTCAATCTCAAGATGATCTGTCGGCTCAGTCTTTTAGAAGTGCTAATAGGGGTAGGGTGTGTGTGCGTGCGCGTTCATAGGGGTGAGTGTATGCTCATGTACGTGAGCGACTTTGATTGTACTGTGTTAAAAAACACTGCTTTTAAAAGTGCCCTACAACACCAACAATTTATGCGTTGTTTGCTAGGTTCGTCTTTGATTTTTTTAAAGGATGTTCTTATCTCCAAGATTTTTACTTAGTACTTAGGCTTTCTTATCCTGCCCACACACATAGAGTGTTGTATTGTTTTTTTGAGAGAGCGCTCTATTGGTACGTTTCTGAGAAAATTCTTTTTTGTTACTGGGTTCTATTTTCTTCTAGATTGTGTCATTGGGCTAAATTAGGAGGAAGAGCCACATTAATAGGCTTAGGAAATATAGGGACAATCATGTGGAAGCTGGAGGAAAGCGCAGGGTACTAATTAGGGATGGCACCCGCAGGGTATGGGTATGGGTAAAGCCACCCATACCCTTACCCGTCCGCCCTGAACTTACCCATCACCTATACTCATACCAGTCAAGGGTATAACTTTTTCCCATACCCATCATCCGACAGGGTATATGGGTACCCGCGGGTAAAAATATCCGCGTTTACAATACATCAATCGAGTAGAAAATAGTTGTAAAAAGCAACATATAATCATAAATTATTAATAGCAGCACAGTTTAAACAACAATGTACAACAACATGTTGTAACAACAACATATTCTCATAAACAAAAATACTTGCCTATAAAGTGACACATAAAAATGTTAAACAACAACACATACTCATAAATAACAACACATAGAAATACACTTTAAGTTCACAAATCATGATAAATTATAGAGATAATTTGACTACACATTAGAGTTTTTACCTAGTGTGATTAGGAAGGGAAAAATAATACCTTAGGATATTAACGGAAACCCACTTGTCAACATTTTAGATGGGTACATGGGTACGCGGGCATGGGTTATACGATCCCATACATGTACCCTCTCTACCCGATGGGTATGATATTTTCCCATTTAAGTACCCATAGGTAACTTTTTGTCCCATACCCTTACCCTAATAGGGGTTTTATCCGCAGGGTACGCGGGTAATGGGTACCCATTGCCATCCCTAGTACTTATTGATGTAGTAAGTTTATCTAAAAACCTGACCGCAAGTCTGTGGCCTTTTCTTGAGCTATGTACCATGTCATCATTTTCTGTACATGGTGCACATGGCAAGGCGTACTCTTCCCTTTTTATATTTTATTTGATCTCTTATATTTTATTTTATTTTAAGTCTAGGAACTCTTCTACGAAGGCTGTACTTTTTTGTACGTATGCGATATGCCACCCGGACCTGGACTGTGCTTTTCCTTTTAACGTGTGCAACTTGGTCGCTCAATGCAGCCGCTTGTAATTCCTTTTTTTGCTTGTACTAATTATAACTCTTGTCGGACACCAATTCCCCTTTCAAATGTATGGTTGCATAGTCCGGTTAAACATATGTATCCATGTGTTGAGCGTGTCAATGAAATATATGTATGCACCTCCATATTGTTGTACGTAACTCTTAAAATCTTTTAATCTTAGCCCTTGTAATTTAGATCAACGCATCAAATATTTTTAACCTATGTGGATTAACGTGATGGCTTGTTTGCCTCTTGTCCTAATTATATAATAGATATCTTTCATGTATTTAGCATAAGGAGGCTTTTTCATAGCATGATTCAAAGGTACTTGCGAGAATAAAGGCCTAAGTAGTTCAACAAAGGCAAAGGCAAAGGTTTTTGAACCCATGGCTCTCTTTCTCTACCATGTTTTCTAGCAACAAAGTCTAGTTTGTCATATTTTTTCTTAGGAGGTGGGTGATACGTCTTGTGATGCCATCGATTCAATCGTACACTAATAATACACACAAATGTGTACGGTCAAGATCAGGTACTCACGAGAAGATATCACAACACAACTCTAGACACAAATTTATAGTCATGCAAGCTTTATATTACAAGCCAGGGGACTCGAGGGCTCGAATACATCAGCTCGAATACAAACGAGTCAGCGAAGCAACAATATATGAGTACAGACATAAGTTAAACAACTTTGCGTTAAGAAGGCTTGCACAAAAGTAGCATCGACCGAAAAGGCAAGGCCTCCTGCCTAGGAGCCTCCTAACTACTCTTGGTTGTCGGTTGTCTCCACGTAGTAGTAAACATCGGGGTAGTAGTAGTCGTCGGCGGTGGCAGCTGGCTCCAGGGCTCCGTCAACTGATCGCAATAAACGAGCATAGGGAAAAAAGAGGTAGCAAAGCAACCGTGAGTACTCGTCCAAAGTACTCACAAGACTTACATCAGATCTACACTACATATGCATTGGTATCAACAAAGGGGTAGTATCTATGGACTAAACTACAGAATGCCAGAATGAAGGGGGAAAAGCTAGTCCTATCGAAGACTACGCTTCTGATAGCCTCCATCTTGGAGCAGCAGAAGAGAGTAGGTGATGTAGTAACAAGTATCATCGTATAGCATAATCCTACCCGGAGATCCTCTCCTCATCACACTGTGAGAGAGTGATCACCAAGTTGTATGTGTCACTTGTCTGGGTGTGTTTCATGAAGTATCCGGTTTCAATTGTAAGAGGTCGGAATACAACTCCAGTTCGTCCTGTTATTGTGGACACGACTATTCGAATAGATCAACTTCCATGCAGGGGTGCACCACATTGTCCAACACGCTCGATCACTTTGTCCAGACACAGTATCCTGGGTAATGCCCAGCATCGGAAGATCAACACGTTGTAGCCCTACCTAGGCTCTCCCAAGAGGTCAGCACGCCGGTCTACATCCTAAGTGTGTAGGGGTCTTGGGCCCATTGCCCGTTGCACTCCTGCATGTTGTGAGGACGGCCCATAACTGTTCCCATGTGGTGGTTATTGCGTATAGGTCAATGACCAAATCAGAACAAATATTCAAACTCGTTAGGCGTGTTATTAAGAAATAACCATGGACAACGACCAAGGACTAGGCCCACCTCTCTCCTAGGTGGTCTCAACCGACCCTGTCGCTCCGCCACAAGAATCACTCGAGGGTCATCAGGAAACCATGCACACCACTACCTGGCTGGAACCACCTTTCCCTTCAGCCCCCACATCCGAACCGTATCATAAGTGGTGTAGTAGTATATAGTATATACCCATGATCACCACCCAAAGGGATCACAACCCGACAGTATAGCATGGCAGACGGACAAGAATGTAGGGTCACTGATGGAATACTAGCAACTATACTAAGCATTTAGGATAGCAGGTAAAGGTATCAATAGTAGTAAGAAGGACATGCTATGTAGATATAGGACCAACCGATAAGGAGTAACTATAACGCTACTCTAATGTGAGCATTAGAGGGAAAGAGTAGGCAGTATCGGAATGATCAAGGGGGTTTTGCTTGCCTGGAAGCTCTGTTGAGAAGGAGGGGTCGTCGACACCGTAGTCGTACTGGGTAGCAGCGGCATCAGTCTCGGTATCTACCGAAGAGAAGATGGAGAATAAACAATAAATATAAAGCAAATAGATGCATGACATGACAATATGCAGTGCTAGGGGTGACCTAACGCAGTACTACATGATACAGGTGAAGGGGGAAACATTCGGGAATGTTTTCCCGGAGTTTGGCATTTTTGGGCAGCTGAATGGAGGAGACAGATCCATGTTCGACATGCTAGAGGCACGTGACAGATGAACGAATGGAGTATTCAGAATCGTCATATTTTTCTGAGAAACTTTCATATAAAAATTATTTTCATCCGAGTTACGGGTTATTTTATATTAATTTTCAACGATTTTATCATTTACTGGAATTAATTTTAATTCTAAAATAAAGCAAAATTGTTATGTGCACCCAACAGAGTGCACACAAAAGTGTGCTAAGGGGCTGGCAGTGGGACCCATTAACTGTTGACCAGTTGACTGGTCAACTCGGCCCAAGGGGCCCACTTGTCATATAACTAGTCTAACTAAACAAATTAAAGAGGTTAATTAGTGTAGTTAGTTATGCTATTAGGTTAAGTTAATTAATTAATTATTATCTTTTTATGTTTTTGTTCTTACAGGGCTGGCCCACCTGTCAGGGGCACAAGACGTTCCCTTGCAGCGGTCGTGTGCATGTGGGGGGGGAGCAGAGCACGCGGTGACCTGGCTACGATGGCCTGGCGCGGCTGGCCACGCGTGATGGCGGGTGGCAGAAGGCAGGCATGAGCGGCGTGATATGGTGCCGCGGGGCAGCGGCCACGGGCGCCAGCGGCGGCGAGCAACAACGGCTGGGCTGAGCCATGCGCGGGCACGGGTGCGAGACCGCATGCGTGGGCATGCTAGAGGGCAGCCGAGCGGAGGCAGTTGCAAGTGAGGGCGCCGATACGTCTCCGTCGTATCTACTTTTCCAAACACTTTTGCCCTTGTTTTGGACTCTAACCTGCATGATTTGAATGGAGCTAACTCAGACTGACGCTGTTTTCAGCAGAATTACCATGGTGTTATTTATGTGCAGAAACAAACGTTCTCGGAATGACCTGAAACTTGACGGAGCAACTTTTTGGAAAATATAAAAAATACCAGCAAAAGATGAAGGACAGGGGGCCCACCACCTGTCCACGAGGGTGGGGGGCGCGCCTGCCCCCCTAGGGCGCACCCCCTACTTCGTGGGCCCCTGGAGCTCCTCCGACTCCGACTCCAACTCCAACTCTATATATTGTGTTTCGGGGAGAAAAAAATCAGAGAGAAGAATTCATCGTGTTTTATGATACGGAGCTGCCGCCAAGCCCTAAAACCTCTCGGGAGGGCTGATCTGGAGTCCGTTCGAGGCTCCAAAGAGTGGAATCCATCGCCATCGTCATCATCAACCATCCTCCATCACCAATTTCATGATGCTCACTGTCGTACGTGAGTAATTCCATCGTAGGCTTGCTGGACGATGATGGGTTGGATGGGATCTATCATTTAGTCGAGTTAGTTTTGTTAGGGTTTGATCCCTAGTATCCACTATGTTCTGAGATTGATGTTGCTATGACTTTGCTATGCTTAATGCTTGTCACTAGGGCCCGAGTGCCATGATTCAGATCTGAACCTATTATGTTTTCATAAATATATGAGTGTTCTTGATCCTATCTTGCAAGTCTATAGTCACCTATTATGTGTTATGATCCGTTAACCCCGAAGTGACAATAATCGGGATACTTACCAGTGATGACCGTAGTTTTAGGAGTTCATGTATTAACTATGTGCTAATGCTTTGTTCCGGTACTCTATGAAAAGGAGGCCCTAATATCCCTTAGTTTCCGTAAGGACCCCGCTGCCACGGGAGGGTAGGACAAAAGATGTCATGCAAGTTCTTTTCCATAAGCACGTATTACTATATTCAGAATACATGCCTACGTTACATTGATGAACTGGAGCTAGTTTTGTGTCACCCTAGGTTATGACTGTTACATGATGAACCGCATCCGACATAATTCTCCATCACAGATCCATTGCCTACGAGTTCTCCATATATTGTTCTTTGCTTATTTACTTTTCCGTTGCTATTGCTATCATCACTACAAAATACCAAAAACATTACTTTTACTACTGTTACCTTTTGCTACCGTTACCACTACTATCATATTACTTTGCTACTAAATACCTTGATGCACATACTAAGTTTCTAGGTCTGGTTGAATTGACAACTCAGCTACTAATACTTGAGAATATTCTTTGGCTCCCCTTGTGTCAAATCAATAAATTTGGGTTGAATACTTTACCCTCAAAAACTGTTGCAATCCCCTATACTTGTGGGTTATCAAGACTATTTCTGGCGCCATTGCCAGGGAGCATAGCTCTATTCTTTGAGTCACTTGGGATTTATATCTACTTATCATTATGAAGAACTTGAAAGATCCAAGAACCAAGATTTATCCCTCAACTACGAGGGGAGGTAAGGAGCTGCCATCTAGCTCTGCACTTGATTCACCTTCTGTTTTGAGTAAGCTTGCGACACCTAAACCTGCTTCTGCTATTCGTTCTGATATGTCACACATTATTGATGATGCTACTTCTGCTATACATGATACTTATGATGAAACTACTTCTATGCTTGATACTACTGTGCCACTTGGTGAATTTCTTGATGAACAACTTGCTAGGGCTAGAGAGATTGAAAATATTGAATCTGATAATACTGATGAAATTTATGATGAAGACTTGCCTGTTATTCCTGTGGGTTATGTTTTTGATAAAGAAGCTTCTTTAGCTATTTTAGCTTGCAAAGATAGATACGAACTTAAGATGTTATTAGCTAAATGGAATAATCAATCTCTAAATGCTTGGATGAAACCTGACCCTGCTTTTGCTACTTCACCTATCTATGTTACTGATAAGGATTATGAATTCTCTGTTGATCCTGATATAATTACTTTGGTTGAATCTTATCCTTTTCATGGCTATGAATCTGAAACTGTTGTGGCACATCTTACTAAATTAAATGATATAGCCACCCTATTCACTACTGATGAGAGAACTCGTTACTTTTATATCCTTAAAATATTTCCGTTCTCATTAAAGGGTGATGCTAAGATATGGTTTAATTCTCTTGATCCTGGTTGTGTGCGTAGTCCCCAGGATATGATTTATTACTTCTCTGCTAAATATTTCCCTGCTCATAAGAAACAAGCTGCTTTAAGGGATATATATAATTTTGTGCAAATTGAAGAAGAGAGTCTCCCACAAGCTTGGGGGAGGCTTCTCCAATTACTTAATGCTTTGCCTGATCATCCTCTTAAGAAAAATGAAATACTTGTTATCTTTTATAATGGACTAACCAATACCTCCAGAGATTACCTGGATAGTTGTGCTGGTTCTGTTTTCATGGAAAGAATACCGAATGAAGCTGAAATTCTATTGAATAATATGTTGACAAATGAAAATAATTGGACAACTCCGGAGCCAATTCCTGAGCCTATTCCTAAACCAACTCCGAAGAAGAGGGGTATTCTATTTCTCAGTCCTGAAGATATGCAAGAGGCAAAGAAATCTACGAAAGAAAAAGGTATTACAGCTAAAGATGTTAAGAATTTACCTCCTATTGAAGAAATACATGGTCTTAATTTATCGCCTGTTGAAGAAACATATGATCTTAATCCCTTACCTATTGAAGAAACTCATGGTCTTGATAACCCGACACAGGTAGTAAAGGTAAATTCTCTCTATAGATATGATAAAGCTGAAATCCCATTTACTAAGTTTGCTAGCCCATGCTTAGATGAGTTTGATAAATTTATGGTTAAGCAAGAAGATTTTAATGCTTATTTTGGTAGACAATTGAAATACAATTCAAATATGCTTGAACACTTGGGAGATTATATGGCTAATGTCAAAAGTGAACTTAAACTTATTAGTAAACATGCTTCTATGGTTACCACTCAAGTAGAACAAGTACTTAGATCTCAAAATGATTTTCTCAATGAATTGAATAGTGAAGATAATGATAATGTTGTTAGAGTTATGGCCAGGGGTGGTAGAATGACTCAGGAACCTTTGTATCCTGAAGGCCATCCTAAGAGAATTGAGCAAGATTCTCAGAGAAATAATGTGGATGCACCTAGTCCTTCTAAAAATAAGAAAAAGAAAAATGATAGGACTTTGCATGCTTCTAATGAACCTATTACTGAAACACCTGAGAATCCAAATGATATTTCTATCTTTGATGCTGAAACACAATCTGGTAATGAACCTGAAACCAGTGATAATGTTAATGATGATGCTCAACCTAGCAATGAAAATGATATAGAAATTGAACCTGCTGTTGATCTTGATAACCCACAATCAAAGAATCAATGTTATGATAAGAAAGACTTTGTTGCTAGGAAACACGGTAAGGAAAGCGAGCCTTGGGTTCACAAACCCATGCCTTTTCCTCCCAAACCATCCAAGAAAAAGGATGATGAGGATTTTGAGCGGTTTGCTGAAATGATTATACCTATCTTTTTGCGTATGCGATTAACTGATATGCTCTAAATCAATCCTTATGCTAAGTATATGAAAGATATTGTTACAAATAAAAGAAAGATACCGGAAGCTGAAATTTCCACCATGCTTGCTAATTATACTTTTAAGGGTGGAATACCAAAGAAACTTGGAGATCCCGGAGTACCCACTATACCCTGCTCCATTAAAAGAAACTATGTTAAAACTGCTTTATGTGATCTTGGAGCCAGTGTTAGTGTTATGCCTCTCTCTTTATATCGTAGACTTGATTTGAATAAGTTGACACCTACTGAAATATCTTTGCAAATGGCTGATAAATCAACTGCTATACCTGTCGGTATTTGTGAGGATGTGCCTGTTGTAGTTGCAAACATTACTATTTTAACGGACTTTGTTATTCTTGATATTCCCAAGGACGATAGTATGTATATTATTCTTGGAAGACCCTTTTTGAATACTGCAGGGGATGTTATTGATTGCACTAAAGGCAATGTCACTTTTCATGTTAATGGTAATGAGCATACAATACACTTTCCGAGGAAACAACCTCAAGTTCATAGTATCAACTCTATTGGAAAAATTCCATCAATTATATTTGGAGGATTTGAATTTCCTCTTCCTACTGTCAAGAAGAAATATGATATTCTTATTATTGGGGATATGCATATCCCCGTTGAGGTAACATAGTGTTATCCAAAATTTCGCTGGTTCCATGTTATTCGGAATGAGTTCGCTAACAAGACTTGATCAACCTTGTTAGTGGATTCCTTTTGATGATCATGAGATGGATGAAACTAGAAGCGACAACCTGCTGTACCCTCCTTTTACTTTCTGTTATTTATATTAAATAAAATAAAAATAGTATTTTTCTGTCTGTTATCTGATTATCCGTGCAATATAAAAATACCCCAAAAATAAAAGTTGTCCAAATGCCATGAAATTTAAATATGATTTTTTCTGGAATATTTGAGAATATTTGCCACTGAGAACACAGCAGGGGGGTCAACCACCTGCCCACGAGGGTGGAGGGCGCGCCCTACCCCCTGGGCGTGCCCCCTTGCCTCGTGGTCCCACAGTGGCCCTCCTCCACTTATTCCTGCACCCACACACTTCTTCTTCCTCCCACAAACACGAATATCCATCTCAAGCACGAGTTCTAGCTCATCTTGCTACCATTTTCTATCTCCATGCTCAAAGCACCTATGACAAAACTGCTTGGGGAGATTGTTCCTTGGTATGTGACTCCTCCATTGGTCCAACTAGTTTTTATTCTAGTGCTTTATTCATTGCAAATTTTTGCTGCTTAGGTGACCCTGTTCTTGAGCTTGCATGTCAAATTTATATGGTCAAAAGTAGTTTTGATGCATGATATAGGCCCTAGGCACTTGTAGGAGTAGTTTCTATCAATATTATTGAGTTTGGTTTACTTTTATTTTGAAATTACTAAAAATTTCAGAATTTTTCAGAAAATGATGAAGAGACTTTTGAGGGGCTCATCGAGCCGAAGCTCGAAGGAAAAGGCACCGAAGCCTAAATATAATCTGCCTCGCACCACGGATGTTCGGTCATGTGAATGGCCTTCCGATGATTTCTTGAGAGCAGCCGGGATTTATGAAGATTTTCATGAATTGGCTAAGAATGCGGGCCTCACCGCTTTCCTCCACGACCAACGCGATCAATATCTTTTACTCACAAATATTTTTGTGCAAAACTTTCATTTCCATTCCAGGATCTCACCACCTACACTGGAGTTTTATTTATATGATGAGCATAAGGAGATGTCACTTTATGATTTTTGTCGGGTTTGTTTAGTCCCTTTCGAGGGCAAGACAGAAGAACCACATCGCGAGGATGTGGATGGGTTTATTGATACTATCACTGTAGGGGAAACAAGGAAGGTTTCCGATGCACGAATCACTAGCATACATTTTCCTGCTTTATGCTATTTTACATTATTTGCTAGTCGTTGTTTAATTGGTCGAGGGAACTGTGGAAACCTTAGTGTCCCTGATATTATTATTTTTCTCCACGGTTTATACGGTGATAACTCTGTTAGTATGGGCGGCATTATTGCTAAACGGTTAAGTCTGAACCGTACCAAGGGCCTCATCTTTGGAGGCATCTATGCTTCATGCCTAGCTGCACATTTTAACATACCTATTAGGCATTATGAGAAGGAAGAAAAAGTGCGGCCTCGTGTTTATTTAGATTATAAAAGTATGGTGGCACATGATTTTATTGTTAAGAATAGGGAAAGAGAGCTTAAATACAAATTGTTCTTTGATAAACATCATCCTGAGACTATTACCCTGCCTGCTCCTTCTTTGTTTGATTTATCCACAGGCCAGTACCTTGTTCCATTAGAGGCTATACATGCCTACCGGAACCCTGCACCAGCCATGGAGCCAGAGCCGGAACCACAAGTTGATCCTTCACGACAGTCTAATTACCAGTGGGATCCGGAGATGATTGCCAGCTAGTGGCAATCGGAGTCTTCTTCTTCATCGCAGTACGACCCCAACTATTATTATGGATATCCGCCAGGCCAGCCGTGGCCATAGACCAACTTAGGCCAAAAGCCTAAGCTTGGGGGAGTACGTATTTCCCACCGACATTACATTTATGTTCACACACTCATTGCTAGATGTTGGTGCTCATACTTTTTCATTGTATCATCCATGCTAGTTTAATTTCCTTCTTATGCTTTCTTCTTGTGTGTTAGATAAACCTTAAGAAAAACCAAAAAAAATAGTTGTAGTTCTTAATTAGTTTACTTTCCATGCTTGTAGTGGTAATTAAAAAGAAAACCCCAAAAGATTTCCTATTCTTCTTTTACTTGTTGGCAGCTCTCCCGTGTAAATAGTTTCATTTCTTTTCTTTTCTTTGGGGTCGATAGGAGAAGACCATAATTAAATTTTTGAAGTGGCTCTTGTATGCATACTTGTTGATCTGACAAAAGAGCCCATATTGTCTTGTCCTCTCTTGTTTATTGAATGCTTGCAGATTCCAGCTTAGTCCAATGCACGTGCACTATTATTATTATTCACATCGTTTGGTCGTGCAAGTGAAAGGCAATTATGACAATATATGCTGGACTGACTGAGATGAGAAAGGCTGGTATGAACTCGACCTCTTTTGTTTTTGTAAATATGATTAGTTCATCGTTCCTAATTCAGCCTATTATGAATAAACATGTTTGCAATGACAACTAGAGATCATAGTTTCTTGTGCCATGCTTGATTAGCTATGAGTTATAATGGTTTACCTTGCGTGCCAACATGCTACTAAAATGGTTGTGATATGGTATGATAGGGTGGTATCCTCCTCTGAATGATTTAAGTGACTTGACTTGGCGCAAGTAGTTGAAACAAAATCAACATAGCCTTCACGATATTTATGTTCATGGTGGATCATATCCTACTCATGCTTGCATTCGATGTTGATTAATTTTAATGCATGTTCATGACTATTGTCGCTCTCTAGCTGGTCGCTTCCCAGTCTTTTGCTAGTCTTCACATGTACTAAGCGGGAATACTGCTTGTGCATCCAATCCCTTAAACCCCAAAGTTATTCCACATGAGTCCTCTATACCTACCTATATACGGTATCTACCTGCCTTTCCAAGTAAATTTGTATGTGCCAAACTCAAAACTTCAAATAAATATCCTGTTTTGTATGCTCAAATAGCTCATGTATCAACTAGAGATGTCTGTATCTTCCATGTTAGGCGGGTTATTCTCAAGAGGAGTGGACTCCGCTCCTCACTCACGAGATAAATGGTTGGTCACCGGGATGCCCAGTCCCATGCTTTATGCAGACTAAATCAAAATAATTGCAAACAAAACTCCCCCTGGGACTCTTGTTAGTTGGAGGCACTCGTTGTTTCGAGCAAGCCATGATTGATGCTTGTTGGTGTCGGGACCCCGATTCTAAGTCACCCCGATCTAGCATGTAACACCTCATATCACTTTGCGGCCTCACGCACGGTATCCCCACGGGTGTCGCCTTACCATGGCCCAGGACCGTTTGCGCCTTTTGGCTCCCGTATATGATAATGTCGCTAGCATCCATATGACAGAGAACCCGGGCCGACATGGCTAGTCGTGAACCCAAAGCGGCACAGACCTATGGAGATAGGCATACATGAATCACATCGAGCATGTCGGTCAACAACGTATGAATACGGGCTATAGCACTGGGCTAACAGGACTCCGGAAGTCACCGCATTACATTTCCCCAAAGGGACGAACATAGGAACGAAGTGGAACACATGCCGGCCAGTCAAGTGTTCTGAGCAGTAGTGTTGGGCTAGCAGGACTCCGGTGAACCGAGCTGTAGCGGACTACTATGTCTCAAGGAAGCACTAGCCTACAATTCCCCATAAGAGAGGCTGCCAAGGACAAACAACTAGATTGTCGGATCCCACACATAGCAATACACGTCACACGTATGCATAACATGCAAGTATGTGCTGTACAACATGGCATCACAACATAACGCAACTCATATAGATAAAGGCTCAGAAGAGCCACATAGCATAAATACAAACAGGGGTCACATGACCCATCATTCAGAGCATACAAGCAACGGAAGCATTACATGTCTGAGTACAGACAACTACAAAAGAAAAAGACCGAGAAGCCTGACTATCTATAAGTCCCTCCAAGGTACAAGATTGTAGCTGTGGTAACAAGCTACTCGTCGAAGTCCAAGCGATACTACTAGTGAGACAGATGTCTCAGCTGCAAAAACATAAATAAAGCAACGTGATTACAAAGGTACTCAGCAAGACTTACATCAGATACTATCATACATGCATTTGTATCAAGAAGGTAATGTGGGGTTTAGTTACAGCAAGCCAGCTTTGACCCAGTGGCTATCCTGTTCTACGACAATGAGAAACTTCTTTGAGGTGAGGCAGCGCACATGAGTCCACTAATCACCACATCAATACACTACAATGGATTCATCCCCGTCTCTCCACGAGAAGGCCATCCGTAGCACTCACACTTGTCTTGAGCATTTTAGAGTATCCACTTTAAGTTTTCTATGTACCACGTAAGCATCCAAGAAGTCCACAACCGAGGACACGGCTATTCGAATAGATCATGATAACCCTGCAGGGGTGTACTTCTTCACAAACGCTCTCACCACTTATCACCATATACACGTCATGTATCTCGGCAACCTTCAAGCGGAAGCCTGGCGAGGGTGTCGGCCACGACCTGACTAACCATGCAAGACTCTAGTCCAGGTTTATCACCTATTTGGGTTCCATCCGCAAGGAGATCCGGCCGGGGTGTCGCTCACGGCCCCAAACGATGTGAGCAGGGTTCTCAAGCCCACCATCCGGGTGCCACTTGGTACACCATGCCACCTGTGCCTAGTCTGTCCCGAGCCCACCCTGCCGGGTGCCACTCGGTAGAAAAATAGCACTACCTACAAACACCAGAAACTATTTGCAACTCCTGGACATAGTTCAAGGCGGTTAATAAGTCGAGAGATCTTGGAGCGCCCGGAGCCCAATGTGTGGTAGTAGCTAGTCATTGGATAACTTACACAGAACTCAGTTCTTAAGGACGGCCCCAATGAGACAACCCACCATGTACTCCTACATGGCCTCTCACCGCTACCTTTACCAAATCGTGTTCACACGCTTAACTCTCAGCACCAGAACATATCATAACACTCCAATTCATTCCTGATGAATCAGACCTGACATACTCTAAGCAATAGCAGGCAAAGCATGGTAGGAACAAAACATGGCTCAATCAACTCCTACACATGCTAGTGGGTTTTAACTATTTACTGTGGCAATGAAAGGTCATGCAGAGGAATGGGTGCAACTACCGCAGCATAAAGTAGCAGTTGAATTGTTGTTGCCCTAATGCAATAAATGAGAGCAGGAGCGAGAGAGTAGGATTGTATCGGAATGAACAAGGGGGGTTGCTTGCCTGGTAGATCAATAAGGGGGCACTGCTCCACTGATAGGTGCTCCCGAACACTTTCCGGAGCAGGACCTATCGAGAAGGAACGGTGTCGAAAATCAAACACAAGTATATGCAACAATATGATGCATGATCATGGCATGAATATGTGATGTTGTTTGAGTTAATGCATCTAGCATTTATTTAGTTGTGGTCCATTCGAACCAAGGGTTCAAATGCAACTCCAAAATAAGCCCTTAAATATGCCATAAGTGTGTTTTCATATATACAGCATGTATAGGTTGGTTTGTCATGCATGAAAATGCTACAGATGGATAGATTGAATTTTTTTGATCATTTTTCATATATAAATTATTTCAATCTGAGCTACGGTTGAATTTCTATGAATTTTTGAAGTTTTGAATATTTTCTGGAATTTCCTGATTTATTTTAATACCAGAAAATGAATAATTGCGTCAGCATGACAGTGGCATGACGTCAGCAAGTCAACTGTGGCTGAGCGGTCAAACCTGACGTGTGGGGTCCACATGTCAGTGTCATAGTTAGTTAACAGTGTTAATTAGATATTAAACTAATCCTAACAGAAACATTAGCAGGGCCGGGCCCCACTTGTCATTGACCCTGGGTAGTCAAACCCCAGGTCAACTAGGGGGGTTAGACCGGTCAACCCCACCGGCGTTTAGCCGCCGGCGAGGCCGAACGCGGCGGAGGGGCTCGGGATCACCGTTCCGGTGACCAAAAGGATGGCAGAGAGCACCGGGGCGTAGCCCGTGCTCTCCCGCATCTAGTGGGGTAGATAGGAGGAGGAGCGGCGGCCGGAGCATGGGCAAGTGCGGGCAAGGGCTGCGGTGCATGGGGAGGCGAGCGGAGAGGCTCTACGGCCTCCTGGCGTCACCAGGAGCACCGTGACGCGCGCGGGTGCGGCTGGCTCGGCCCTTGGCCACGGTGGCGCCATGGTCGGTGGCGAGGTGCTACGGCTTCGGTCGAAACGGCGGCTGTGGTGATCGAGAGGCAAGGGGAAGAGGGGCAAACGATGATGGAGCTCACAGGGTCGCAGAGGGCGTCGAAGCGGGCTCGGGGAAGGCCAGACGGTGACGTACGGACGCCGGCGATCTCGGGCGCTCGCGGTGGAAAACGGCGGCAACGAGGTCGAGGTAGGGCGTCCCCAGCTACGTGGCTTGACAAAGACGAAGAAGGCGACAGGGCAGAGCTCTAGGACACAGCAGCGGTGCGAGGGGAGCACAGTGGGCACGGCTATGGCGAGCGGCGGCGATGGCAGCGCTCGGGCGTTTGCGGTGAAGGGCGAGAGAGAGGAGGGGAGGCTACTGGAGAGAGGGAGAGAGGTTCGGGGAAGTGCGTGGCATCGTTGGGTGCCTCCAGCGGCGAGCGGGGAAGCAGGAGGTGGCCAGCGTGTGCTCGCGTGCGTCGGGCACACGCGCGCCGTCCTCCTGGCAGGAGGTAGGCGACGAGTGGCGTCGGCCAGCTGGCTGGGCTGGCCTTCTGGGCCGCTGGGCTGCCAGGTAGGAGGCCCATGTAAGGGTTTTTCCTTTATTTGTTTTGTTTTCTATTTTTCTGACATTTGTTTTGATTTGATAAAAATACCAAATCATTTTATTTAATTCTGACAATTTTTGCAGGGGCCTAAGGGATTATTCCAAAGCCCCTCACCAAAATTCAGAATTATTGGACAATATTTCACATATATAAAAATATTTATCCAACGCAAATAATTACCGGATTAAATCCAAAAGTCCAAAATAAATATTTATGAGTTCCTTAAAATATTGGTTTGATTTTTACCTCTGGCCAATATTTTCAGAGAGTAACATGAACATTTTCTTGGACCTTTTTGGAGAATTTTTTATCTGGATTATTTCCAGAAATGATTCTGAGGGTTTCACAAATCCCCATTTCAAATTTAAATGGAATATAAACATGATGCACAAATGGCTAGCTGGTCTACGTCATACCAGAACTATTGATGTGACAACTTGCCCCCACTCGGAAGAATCTCGTCCCGAGATTCAGGAGTCGGCGGAAAGAAAGTGGGGTACTCAAGTCGAAGACGATCTTCACGCTCCCAAGTAGCTTCTCTCTCGGAATGATGAGACCACTGAACCTTGAGAAACTTGATGTTATGACGTCGGGTGACACACTCTGCTTGATCAAGGATGCAGACAGGGTACTCTCGATAAGTGAGGTTATCTTGGAGATCAAGCATTTCATGGTCCACTCCGCGGATGGGATCCGAGAAGCAACGCCTGAGTTGAGAGACGTGGAAGACATCATGAACTCGAGAAAGATGTGGTGGTAGTTCCAACTGGTATGCAACCTCTCCTTGTTTAGCGAGAATGAGAAAGGGACCAATGTAACGAGGAGCCAACTTGCCCTTGATACCGAATCAATGGGTACCCTTCAAAGGGGTAACCCGAAGGTAAGCTTTGTCGCCAATTTCATAAGCCACTTCCTTATGACTACGGTCATACTGGCTCTTTTGACGAGATTGGGTTGTTTTCAAATTCTCACGAATGATGCGAACTTGCTCTTCTGCCTCCTGGATCATATCCGGTCCAAAGAATTTTCTTTCACCGGTTTCTGACCAGTTCAAAGGTGTTCGACATCTTCGTCCATACAGAAACTCAAAAGGAGCTTTCTTGAGGCTGGATTGGTAGCTGTTGTTATAAGCAAACTCGGCGAAGGGAAGACCCTTCTCCCAATCCATACCGAATGAGATAACACAAGCTCTAAGCATGTCTTCAAGAATCTGGTTGACCCTTTCCTCCTGACCACTTGATTGAGGGTGGAAAGCGGTACTGAAGGAAAGACGGGTGCCCATGGCAGTTTGGAAACTCTCCCAGAAATGAGAAGTGAAAAGACTACCACGGTCTGAATTGATCTCTAGTGGAACACCATGAAGTGAAACTATTCGAGAAATATATAAGTCAGGGAGCTGACTAGCAGTGATACTCTCTCGAACAGGTAGGAAGTGAGCCACTTTGGAAAGACGATCAATGACTACGAAGATAGCATTATTCCCTCTCTTGGTCCTGGGAAAGCCGGTGATAAAGTCCATACCAACTTTATCCCATTTCCACTCGGGAATAGCTAAAGGTTGAAGGGTGCCAGCAGGTCTCTGATGCTCTGCCTTCACGCAACGACAAACGTCGCAGTTAGCAATAAATTGAGCAATTTCTCTCTTCATCCTAGTCCACCAGAACCTCTGGCGTAGGTCCTGATACATCTTAGTACTACCGGGATGAATCGTGAGAGGAGATTCATGCGCCTCCTTAAGGATTAATTGTCGAAGATGTTGATTCTTGGGAACCACCAAGCGACTCTCAAAGAAAACAACACCACGATCATCTATAGAGAAACTACCACCAACTCCTTTGTTAATGTTCCTCTTGATCCAGGAAATTCCCGTATCCTGCTTCTGAGCAGAGATGATTTGATCCACAAGAGTAGGTTTCGCCACCAAGGTAGAAAGGAATCCGTGAGGAGCAAGGTGAAGGTTAAGCTTACATAATTCCTCATGGAGAAGTGGTTGGCCCTGCTGCAACATGAGATTGTTGCAATAGGACTTACGACTTAGCGCATCAGCCATGACATTCCCCTTGCCTGGGGTGTAGGTAATCCCGAAGTCGTAATCTGAGATCAACTCCAGCCAACGTCTTTGCCTAAGGTTCAAATCTGGTTGGGTGAAGATATATTTGAGACTCTGGTGATTGGTGCAATTCTCGCAATGTTTACCGAGAAGGTAATGTCACCATGTCTTAAATGCATAGACTACGGCTGCAAGCTCTAGATCATGTGTAGGATAATTCTCCTCATGTGGATGCAACTGTCGAGATGCATAGGCAATCACATGGCGATCTTGCATAAGAATGCAACCTAGTCCCTGTCGTGAGGCATCACAATAGATAACAAAGTCCTCAGTGAAGTCCGGTGGCACAAGTATGGGAGAAGAAGTCAGGCGTCTTTTCAGTTCCTGAAAACTGTGCTCACACTGTGGGGACCACTCAAATTTTTTATCTTTCTTGAGAAGTTCCGTGAGAGGTTTGGCCACTTTGGAGAAGTTCTCAACGAATTGGCGACAATAACTGGCTAGACCAAGGAAACTCCTAACTTGCTTAACTGTTTCAGGCGGAGTCCAATCAAGAACGGCCTGAACTCTCTCGGGATTGATAGCAATGCCCTTACCAGAGATCATGTGGCCTAGGTAGGTCACTTCTGGCAACCAAAATTCGCACTTGGAGAACTTGGCATAAAGGCGGTGCTCTCTGAGTTTTTCTAGCACAAGTCTAAGATGTTCGGCATGATCTTCCTCGTTCTTCGAGTAAATAAGAATATCATCGAGGTAAACCATGACGAACTTATCTAAGTACTCCATGAAGATCGAGTTCATCAAGCGAGAGAAAGTAGTTGGAGCGTTGGTTAGACCAAAGGACATGACGGTGTACTCGTACTGACCATAACGAGTGACAAAATCCGTCTTAGGAATGTCCCCATTTTTGATCTTGATTTGGTGGTAGCCTAACCTCAAATCCATCTTGGAAAAGACTGAGGATCCAGCGAGCTAATCATACAGGTCGTTGATCCTGGGGAGCGGATACTTGTTCTTTATCGTGACCAAATTAACGGGACAATAATCTACAACCATCCGGTCCGTACCATCCTTCTTGACGAAGAGGACGGGGCAAGCCCAGGGAGAAGAACTAGGATGGATGAAACCCTTTTGCAAGGATTCATCGAGTTGTTCCTTAAGCTCAGCTAGTTCTAAGGGTGCCATCTTGTAAGGTCTCCTAGAGATTGGAGCGGTTCCTGGGATAAGATCTATGACAAATTCTACATCTCTGTCAGGTGGAATACATGGCAGTTCCTCTGGAAAGACATCCGGAAAGTGACGGACTACCGGGATATCTTCAAGGTCAGGAAGAGGGTTGGCATTAAGAGAATAGAGCTGACGCTTTGCAACTCTAGTGGAGACAGTGACTATCTTGCCAGATGGGTGTGTAAGCTGAACAGACCTAGTGTAACAATCAATCTTGGCATAATGAGCTTTCATCCAGTCCATACCCAAGATGATGTTAATATCCGTAGACTTGAGGGCTATAAGTGACGCAAGGAATACAAGTCTGTCAACAAGGATTTCATTACCATGGCTTATTCTGGTAGTTTGCCATCTAGACCCTGTAGTTTGGATTTCAAGTGGAGTTGGCATATCACAAAATGACATGTCGTGCAAACAAGCATAGCCTTCAGAGATGAAGGAGAGAGATGCTCCGGTATCGAACAGAACCGAAGCTGGATGGCAGTTGACAAGGAGTGTACCAAGAACGACATCCGGATCATCATGAGCGTCTTTAGCTGAGACGTGATGCACACATCCACGTTCAGTGGGAGCTGACTTGACACTGTTCATCTTGCATGATGGCTTACCACGGCCAACAGACTTCTCAGGCTGGGGTGGAGCATAATTGGTTTGAGAGCAGTCACGTGCATAGTGTCCTGGCTCTCTGCATGTGAAACAAGTCCCTGAAGTAGGTCGTGGACCCGCATTGACAAGCGGTCTACCAATAGGCCTGGGTGGAGCATACGGTTGAGCTGGGTGAGGCGCCACATAAGAAGTCCTTGTTGTATAACCGGGTGGAAGAGCGGAGTTCGGAACCCAAATCCGGCTCTTCTGAGAACTAGAACCGGAGGAAGAACCCAAATCACGGGTGTGCTTACAAGACTCCTCGTATGTGAGTTGATCTGTCTCTGCATTAATGGCCTTGTTCACAAGAGCCTGGAATGTATTGCAATGATGCAAGTGGAGATCACGATGCAACTTGGGGTTGAGACCCTTCCGGAACCTAGCCTGCTTCTTGGCGTCTGTGGACACTTCTTCTGTAGCATAGCGGGCAAGGTTCTCAAACTCCCTACTGTAAGCATCAACAACCATCTTACTCTGGGTGAAACTACAGAACTCTTCTCTCTTGCGGTCAATGAGAGCCTGAGGAATGTGATGCTCGCGAAAAGCCTCGGTGAAATCTCTCCAGGTGGTTGTCTGGCCAGCTGGAAGCATAGCCTCATAGTTCTGCCACCAAATACTAGCAGGACCTTCCAGGTGATATGAAACATAGGTGACCTTGTCACTTTCAGCTACGTTCGCAGAACGCAGCTTGTGTGTGATACTATGGAGCCAGTCATCTGCATCGAGTGGTTCAATGGAATGATGGAAGGTAGGTGGTTTCAGACCAATGAAATCCAAGATGGACGCTGACTCTTTGTGCTGATGGGAGGTGTTCTCCTCAATACGTGCTAACAAGTGGTTAGACTCTCGCTTGTTCTTCTCCATCTCTAACATGAACTCTGCCAACGAAGGCTGGTCGGGAGGATCCTCATCCCTACCATCTCCGTGGTTCTGGCTATGAGCAACAGAACTTCGGTTAACTGACGACATCCTGAAGAACCAACCAAGGAAACAAGGGTGGATTCAGCATCATCATAAGGATGTAGAATATAGTACGAGGAAAATACTATCTCTTGAACTCCTAGGACAATTCGGCAGCATAACGGCAGTAAAATGCTTGAAATGAGACATTCTGCAAAAGACGGGGTAGTACCATACTCAACATCATCACTCAAGGTTCTGAGATATTGCTAAATATGCTACACCGGAGGTACTCAAACTGGGATAAGACTCAGATCAACCAAACCTTAGAGACTACGGAGTAGTAACACGTGATCCTGATAGATGGAAGAGAAAGCCTAGTTCCTTAACCCCATAGGAAAGATAGGATGACTCAGATCAGAAGGGCATGAGGTAAAAGAAGTAAAAGAGCCTTACGTTCCCTTCCACAATCAATTCCCTTACATAACTAAAGAATTTCTAGAATCAACTTCGACCAGGTTGGCTTGGAAATCCTACAGGCAGTCAGGCTCTGAGACCAAAGCTGTCGGGACCCCGATTCTAAGTCACACCGATCTAGCATGTAACACCTCATATCACTTTGCGGCCTCACGCACGGTATCCCCACGGGTGTCGCCTTACCATGGCCCGGGACCGTTTGCGCCTTTTGGCTCCCGTATATGATAATGTCACTAGCATCCATATGACAGGGAACCCGGGCCGACATGGCTAGTCGTGAACCCAAAGCGGCACAGACCTATGGAGATAGGCATACATGAATCACATCGAGCATGTCGGTCAACAGCGTATGAATCCGGGCTGTAGCACTGGGCTAACAGGACTCCGGAAGTCACCGCGTGATATTTCCCCGAAGGGACAGACATAGGAATGAAGTGGAACACATGCCGGCCAGTCAAGTGTTCTGAGCAGTAGTGTTGGGCTAGCAGCACTCCGGTGAACCGGGCTGTAGCGGACTACTATGTCTTAAGGAAGCACTAGCCTACATTTCCCCATAAGAGAGGCTGCCAAGGACAAACAACTAGACTGTCGGATCCCACACATAGCAATACACGTCACACGTACGCATAACATGCAAGTATGTGTTGTACAACATGGCATCACAACATAACACAACTCATATAGATAAAGGCTCAGAAGAGCCACATAGGATAAATACAAACAGAGGTCACATGACCCATCATTCAGAGCATAAAAGCAACGGAAGCATTACATGTATGAGTACAGACAACTACAAAAGAAAAAGACCGAGAAGCCTGACTATCTACAAATCCCTCCAAGGTACAAGATTGTAGCTAAGGTAACAAGCTACTCGTCGAAGTCCAAGCGATACTACTAGTGATAAATATGTCTCAGCTGCAAAAACATAAATAAAGCAACATGAGTACAAAGGTACTCAGTAAGACTTACATCAGATACTATCATACATGCATTTGTATCAAGAAGGTAATGTGGGGTTTAGTTACAGCAAGCCAGCTTTGACCCATTGGCTATCCTGTTCTACGACAATGAGAAACTTCTTTGAGGTGAGGCAGCGCACACGAGTCCACTAATCACCACATCAATACAATACCATGGATTCATCCCCGTCTCTCCACGAGAAGGCCATCCATAGCACTCACACTTGTCTTGAGCATTTTAGAGTATCCACTTTAAGTTTTCTATGTACCACGTAAGCATCCAAGAAGTCCATAACCGAGGACATGGCTATTCGAATAGATCATGATAACCCTGCAGGGGTGTACTTCTTCACACACGCTCTCACCACTTATCACCATATACACGCCATGTATCTCGGCAACCTTCAAGCGGAAGCCTGGCGAGGGTGTCGTCCACGACCTGACTAACCACGCAAGACTCTAATCCAGGTTTATCACCTATTTGGGTTCCATCCGCAAGGAGATCCGGCCGGGGTGTCGCTCACGGCCCCAAACGATGTGAGCAGGGTTCCCAAGCCCACCATCCGGGTGCCACTTGGTACACCGTGCCACCTGTGCCTAGTCTGTCCCGAGCCCACCCTGCCGGGTGCCACTCGGTAGAAAAATAGCACTACCTACAAACACCAGAAACTTTTTGCAACTCCTGGACATAGTTCAAGGCGGTTAATAAGTCGAGAGAGCTTGGAGCGCCCGGAGCCCAATGTGTGGTAGTAGCTAGTCATTGGAAAACTTACACAGAACTCAGTTCCTAAGGACGGTCTCAATGAGACAACCCACCATGTACTCCTACATGGCCTCTCACCGCTACCTTTACCAAATCTTGTTCACACGCTTAACTCTCAGCACCAGAACATATCATAACACTCCAATTCATTCCCGATGAATCAGACATGACATACTCTAAGCAATAGCAGGCAAACCATGGTAGGAACAAAACATGGCTCAATCAACTCCTACACATGCTAGTGGGTTTTAACTATTTACTGTGGCAACGAAAGGTCATGCAGAGGAATGGGTTCAACTACCGCAGCATAAAGTAGCAGTTGAATTGTTGTTGCCCTAATGCAATAAATGAGAGCAGGAGCGAGAGAGTAGGATTGTATCAGAATGAACAAGGGGGGTTGCTTGCCTGGTAGATCAATAGGGGGCACTGCTCCACTGATAGGTGCTCCCGAACACTTTCCGGAGCAGGACCTATCGAGAAGGAACGGTGTCAAAAATCAAACACAAGTATATGCAACAATATGATGCATGATCATGGCATGAATATGCGATGGTGTTTGAGTTAATGCATCTAGCATTTATTTAGTTGTGGTCCATTCGAACCAAGGGTTCAAATGCAACTCCAAAATAATCCCTTAAATATGCCATAAGTGTGTTCTCATATATACAGCATGTATAGGTTGGTTTGTCATGCATGAAAATATTACAGATGGATAGATTGAATTTTTCGGATCATTTTTCATATATAAATTATTTCAATCTGAGCTACGGTTGAATTTCTATGAATTTTTGAAGTTTTTGAATATTTTCTAGAATTTCCTGATTTATTTTAATACCAGAAAATGAATAATTGTGTCAGCATGACAGTGGCATGACATCAGCAAGTCAACCGTGGCTGACCGGTCAAACCTGACGTGTGGGGTCCACACGTCAGTGTCATAGTTAGTTAACAGTGTTAATTAGATATTAAACTAATCCTAACAGAAACATTAGCAGGGCCGGGCCCCACCTGTCATTGACCCTGGGTAGTCAAACCCCAGGTCAACTGGGGGGTTAGACCGGTCAACCCCACCGGCGTTTAGCCGCCGGCGAGGCCGAACGCGGCAGAGGGGCTCGGGATCATCATTCCGGTGACCAAAAGGACAGCGGAGAGCACCAGGGCGTAGCCCGTGCTCTCCCGCATCTAGTGGGGTAGATAGGAGGAGGAGGGGTGGCCGGAGCTCGCCGGAGCGAGGCTCGCGGCGGCGGCCGAAGCACAGCCAAGTGCGAGCGAGGGCTGCGGTGCAAGGGGAGGCGAGCGGAGAGGCTCTACGGCCTTCTGGCGTCACCAGGAGCACGGTGACGCGCGCAGGTGCGGCTGGCTCGGCCCCTGGCCACGGTGGCGCCATGGCCTGTGGCGAGGTGCTACGGCTTCGGTCGAAACGGCGGCTGCGGTGATCGAGATGCAAGGGGAAGAGGGGCAAACGACGATGGAGCTCACAGCGGTCGCAGAGGGTGTCGAAGCGGGCTCGGGGAAGACCAGACGGCGACGTACGGGCGCCAGCGATCTCGGGCGCTCGCGGTGGAAAACGGCGGCAACGAGGTCGAGGTAGGGCGTCCCCAGCTGCGTGGCTTGACGAAGACGAAGAAGGCGACATGGCGGAGCTCTAGGACACAGCAGCGATGCGAGGGGAGCACAGTGGGCACGGCTATGGCGAGCGGCAGCGACGGCAGCGCTCGGGCATTCACGGTGAAGGGCGAGAGAGAGGAGGGGAGGCCACTAGAGAGAGGGAGAGAGGTTCGGGGAAGTGCGTGGCGTCGTTGGGTGCCTCCAGCGGCGAGCGGGGAAGCAGGAGGTGGCCGGCGTGTGCTCGCGCACTTCGGGCACACGCGCGCCGTCCTGCTGGTAGGAGGTAGGCGACGACTGGCGTCAGCCAGCTGGCTGGGCTGGCCTGCTGGGCCGCTGGGCTGCCAGGTAGGAGGCCCAGGTAAGGGTTTTTCCTTTATTTGTTTTCTTTTCTATTTTTCTGACATTTGCTTTGATTTGATAAAAAATACCAAATCATTTTATTTAATTCTGACAATTTTTGCAGGGGCCTAAGGGATTATTCCAAAGCCCCTCACCAAAATTCAGAATTATTGGACAATATTTCATATATATATATAAATAAATATTTATCCAACACAAATAATTACTGGATTAACTCCAAAAGTCCAAAATAAATATTTATGAGTTCCTTAAAATATTGGTTTGATTTTTACCTCTGGCCAATATTTTCAGAGAGTAACATGAACATTTTCTTGGACCTTTTTGGAGAAATTTTTATCTGGATTATTTCCAGAAATGATTCTAAGGGTTTCACAAATCCCCATTTCAAATTTAAATTGAATTTAAACATGATGCACAAATGGCTAGCTGGTCTAGGTCATACCAGAACTAGGGATGTGACAGTTGGTGGAAGGGGGAGTATAAACTTTACCATTCTGTTTCGGAACCGCCTATAATGTGTGTAGCATGGAAGATATTGCCATCTCTTGGTTGTTATGTTGACAATGAAAGTATACCGCTCAAAATATTATTCACCTCTATTTCAAAATCGAGCTCTGGCACCTCTACAAATCCCTGCTTCCCTCTGCGAAGGGCCTATCTATTTACTTTTATGCTGAGTCATCATCCTCTTATTAAAAAGCACCAGTTGGAGAGCACCGCTGTCATTTGCATTCATTATTGTTAGTTTACATTGAGTATGACTTGACTGGATCTCTTTTACCATGAATTACAATGTCTAGTCAGTCCTTGGTCTTTAAAGGTGCTTTGCATTTATGTTTTGCGGTATCAGAAAGGGCTAGCGAGATACCATCTTGTAATATCATATTATGATTGTTTTGAGAAAGTGTTGTCATCTGAGATTTATTATTATTGCTCGCTAGTTGATTATGCTATTGATATGAGTAAACTTGAGACCTAAGCGTTATTGTGATTGTGGTTAGTTATAATCTTTGCTGAAAACTTGAATGCTGGCTTTACATATTTACAACAACAAGAGCAAACAGAGTTTGTAAAAGTTTTTCTTTATCACTTTCAGTTTATCAACTGAATTGCTTGAGGACAAGAAAAGGTTTAAGCTTTGGGGAGTTGATATGTCTCCGTCGTATCTACTTTTCCAAACACTTTTTCCCTTGTTTTGGACTCTAACCTGCATGTTTGAATGGAACTAACCCGAACTGATGCTGTTTTCAGCAGAATTACCATGGTGTTATTTATGTGCAGAAACAAACGTTTTCGGAATGACCTAAAAGTTCATGGAGCAACTTTTTGGAAAATATAAAAAATACCTGCAAAAGATGAAGGCCAGGGGGCCCACCACCTGTCCACGAGCGTGGGGGCGCGCCTGCCCCCCTAGGGCGCGCCTCCCTACCTCGTGGGCCCCCTGGAGCTCCTCCGGCTCCAACTCCAACTCTATATATTGTGTTTCGTGGAGAGAAAAATCAGAGAGAAGAATTCATCGCGTTTAACGATACGGAGCCACCGCCAAGCCCTAAAACCTCTCGGGAGGGCTGATCTGGAGTCCGTTCGGGGCTCCAGAGAGGGGAATCCGTCGCCATCGTCATCATCAACCATCCTCCATCACCAATTTAATGATGCTCACCGCCATGCATGAGTAATTCCATCATAGGCTTGCTGGACGGTGATGGGTTGGATGGGATCTATCATGTAATCGAGTTAGTTTTGTTAGGGTTTGATCCCTAGTATCCACTATGTGCTGAGATTGATGTTGCTATGACTTTGCTATGCTTAATGCTTGTCACTAGGGCCTGAGTGCCACGATTTCGGATTTGAACCTTTTATGTTTTCATCAATATATGATTGTTCTTGATCCTATCTTGCAAGTGTATAGTCACCTATTATGTGTTATGATCCGTTAACCCCGAAGTGACAATAATCTGGATACTTACGGGTGATGACCGTAGTTTGAGGAGTTCATGTATTCACTATGTGCTAATGCTTTGTTCCGGTACTCTATTAAAAGGAGGCCTTAATATCCCTTAGTTTCCGTAAGGACCCAACTGCCACGGGAGGGTAGGACAAAAGATGTCATGCAAGTTCTTTTCCATAAGCACGTATGACTATATTCGGAATACATGCCTACATTACATTGATGAACTGGAGCTAGTTCTATGTCACCTAGGTTATGATGGTTACATGATGAACCGCATCCGGCATAATTCTCCATCACCAATCCACTGCCTATGAGCTTTCCATATATTGTTCTTCGCTTATTTACTTTTCCGTTGCTATTGCTATCATCACTACAAAATACCAAAAACATTACTTTTACTACTATTACCTTTTGCTACCGTTACCACTACGATCATATTACTTTGCTACTAAATACCTTGCTGCAGATACTAAGTTTCCAGGTGTGGTTGAATTGACAACTCAGCTGCTAATACTTGAGAATATTCTTTGGCTCCCCTTGTGTCGAATCAATAAATTTGGGTTGAATACTTTACCCTCGAAAACTGTTGTGATCCCCTATACTTGTGGGTTATCAGGCGCGGCCAGCGTTACAGCGCAGTGACGCGGGGCGAGGCCGAGGCGTAGCTAGGGGGAAGGCCAGAGCAGGGCAACGACGGTCGGAGCGGGCACGAGCGGCGCGCAGAGGGCGCGAGCGAGGGCTGTGGGGTGGGTGCAGTGAGCGCGAGTGGGCGTGGCTGCGGTGTGCTTGGCACGAACGAGGAGGCGGAGAGGCAGAGTCGGGCTGGCGGAGAAGAAGGGGAGGGGGACGGGGTGAGAGGGCGCTCACCCTCCGGTGTTGAGGAGATGGCCGCGAGGCGTGAGGGTGTGCGGTGAGGAGCCGGGCGGAGACGACGGGACGATGAGGCGAGGCCGTGGCCTCGGGCGGGCATTAATGGCATCGAGCTGCAGAGGGGGAAGGGGGCGCGGGGAGAGCAGAGGGGAGGGTTAGGGTTTGGCGGCCTCCCGGAGCATATGTAGGCGTGGGGCGTGGCCGATGGCCGCCACGACGCTGGTGGCCACGTCGATGGCCGCCACGCCCCCTCCTGTGAATAGGGAAAGAAGGATGGGGTTTGGTGGGCCGGCCAGCTGGCCAGTGCGGCCAAATGGCCCAGTGTTGGGGGTTCCCATTTTTGTTCTTTTGTCTTTTTGATTTTGTTTTTGTTTTTCTTTTACTGTTTTCTTTTCTTTTTCACTTTATTTTAGTTTTACTAGCACATATGCCCGTGCATTGCAGCGGAAGAGATATTTTTTGGCGAGAAGCAATGAGAAAGATAATTGATGTGCCATCCAAAACAAAGGTCTCCACAATGGCAGGCGATAGAGCAAGGAGTTATGGTTTTCTCGCTGGACATGTTTGACACACGAAATCTTAATAGTGGTGGGGTTGATCGGCATGGTGGCGAGCACTCAACTCATGACGTTTTTTCTCTGGGCCCGCCTCCATCTCGGGGTTGTACCAGCCTCCTCACTTGGTGGCTGAGCGGTGACCTTCAGGACACGGTCGCTTCAACCACTCTATCCTACAACGACGTAACCAGGTGGATTATTAATTGCAGCGCATAAATCTAGTTTCATTAGCATAATTAGGCATGAATGTCCCTTCTTTTTGAAGCTTTATTCTCTTTTATTATTTTAGTGCTCAACTGCCCATATTTTTGCTCGAATTAAAGCCAAACAACAAATTATTTTTATTGGCAAGTGCTTACAATTTTTTTCATTTATAGTAACCCAACATAAAATAAATGCGCACAGCTAACTAATGGCCAACCCGAATATTTAAGAAAATACTATAGCGTCAGATTAGAAATACTTTTTGATTTTTACATAAAAAAGATGAATTGGCGAATATTCTTGGAACAGTAAATATTTTTTTTAATCCCGAACAATTTTCAAAAAATGCAAAATAAATAAATTAAAATTTGAATATTTTTGGAAAAACACAAACAAAATTGGAAACATGAATAGTTTCTGAAATTTACAAACACTATTTTGGAAACATGAAATTTTTATTAAAACACAAATATTTTTATATTTTACTTTTTTTAAAGGGGAACATTGAAGAAAATTTTAGAAAATGTTTTCTTATACGCAAATATTATTTTGGATTTGTAAAAGATTTACTAAAAAATAATATTTTCAAATATGGAACATTTTATAATGTCACATCCCTAGTTCTGGTATGCTCAAGGCTAGCTAGTCATGTGTGCATCATGTTTAAATTTCATTTAAATTTGAAATGGGGATTTGTAAAACCCTCAGAAATCATTTCTGGAAATGACCTAGATAAAAATTGCTCCAAAAGGGTCCAAGAAAATGTTCATGTCTCTCTCTGGAAATATTGGGCAGAGGTAAAATTCAAACCAATATTTTTAGGAGCTCATAAATATTTATTTTGTCCATTTGGAATTAATCCAGTAATTATTTGCTTTGGATATATATTTGTTATATATATAATATATGTCCAAAAATGTTGTTAATTGTTGAGGAGTTTTGGAGCAATCCAACTAGTTCCTACAAAAATTGACAGAAGTAAATAAAATGATTTAGTTCTTAAAACTAAATCAAAACAAATTACAGAAATAGAAAAAGAAAACAAAATAGAGTAAAGGAAAGAGGCTTACCTGGCGCTCACCTGGCGGCCCAGCAAGCCGACTGGCCCAACCGCCAATCGTCGTCCTTCTGGCGACGACAGAAGGATGAGGTGCACACGCTCGCCGCCGCGCGCATGGGCGCCACGCCACCTCCCTGCCTGCTTGCCCTCCCCTCGACGCCTCGGTCTCTCCGGACGACGCCACGCGCCGCCCCAAGCCTCTCTCGCTCTCTCCAGTCCTCCTCCCCGCCTCTGTCGCCCTCCCTCGCGAATGCCCGAGCTCTACCATCGCCGCCGCACGTCGTGGCCATAGCCACCGCCTCCCCCTCGCCCTCTCTCCGTGTCTGCAAGCTCCGCCGCGACTTCCCCTACGTCCTCGATGAGCCAAGCAACCGGGGATGCCCCGTGGAGCCGTCACCGCCGTCTTCTTTACCCCCGGCCGCCCGAGATCGCCGGCGCCGCCTCGTCGCCTCCAGAGCCCTCCCCCGAGCCGCTGAGCACGCCCATCGAATCGCTGTGAGCTCTACCCTGTCCCCCCCTTTCTCGAGCTCGATTGCCTCGCCTAGCTAGTTTTACCACCACGGTCGTAGCACCTAGCCGCCGGCCATGTCACCACCGCAGCCACACCTACGGGCACCTGCAACCGAGTACACCACCGAGGTCAGCACGTCTCCAGGAGACGAACGCGACCAACCCCGGCCCCTGCCGTGCCCCGTAGCTCGCTCCCGCTCGAAGCCGTGCCCCGGCCGCCGCCTAGAGCTCCGCTCCGGCGAGCTCAGGCCACCCCTCCTCCTCCTACTTGCCCCACCAAATGCGCGAGGGCCCGGGCTACACCCCAGTGGCCTTAGCCGCCGCCCCCGTGGCCTGAATCGCGGAAGCCGCCGCGTCCAGAGGTCACCGACGACGACCCTAGCCGGCCTGACGTGTGGGCCCGGCCTGCCAGGTGATTAGCTTAAGGCTAATCACCGTTTAATTAATCCCTGACGCTGACACTAGGCCCATGCGCCCTAATCCTTTAATTAGATTATTAATAACCCCTATTAACTAACCGTGTCACTGGCGTGTGGACCCCACACATCAGGTTTGACCTGGTCAGCGTCGTTGACCTGCTGATGCAGGCATGATGCAGTGCTGACGCAGTAATTGACTTTCTAGATTTATAATAATTCAGAAATTCTAGAAAATGGTCTAAACTTCAAAAATTCATAGAAATTCAACCGTAGCTCAGATTGAAATAATTTATATATGAAAAATGATCAGAAAAATTCAATCTATCCATCTTACCATTTTCATGCATGACAAACCAACCTATACATGCTGTATATATGAAAACACACTTATGGCATATGTAAGAGCTTAATTTGGAGTTGTATTTGAACCCTTGGCTCAAATGGACTTCAACAAAATAAATGCTAGATGCATTAACTCAAACAACATCACATATTCATGCCATGATCATGCATCATATTGTTGCATATACTTGTGTTTGATTTTCGACACCGTTCCTTCTCGATAGGTTCTGCTCCGGAGATCGATCCAGAGTACCTGCCAGAGGAGCAGTGCCCACCTGTTGATCTACCAGGCAAGCAAAACCCCTTGTTCATTCCGATACAATCCTACTCTCTCGCTCTTGCTCTCATTTATTGCATTAGGACAACAATGATTCAACTGCTACTTTATGCTGCGGTAGTTGAACCCATTCCTCTGCATGACCTGTCATTGCCACAGTAAATAGTTAAAACCCACTAGCATGTGTAGGAGTTGATTGAGCCATGTTGTGTTCCTACCATGCTTTGCCTGCTATTGCTTAGAGTATGTCAGGTCTGATTCATTGGGAATGAATTGGAGTGCAATGCTATGTTCTGATGCTGAGAGTTAGGTGTGTGAACATGATTTGGTAAAGGTAGAGGTGAGAGGCCATGTAGGAGTACATGGTGGGTTGTCTCACTGGAACCATCCTTAAGCACTGAGTTCCGTGTATGTCGTCCAATGACTAGATACTACCACACATTGGAATGCTTAAGTGCCCCTCTCGACTTATTAACCAACTTAATCTCTGTCCAGGAGTTGCAAATAGTTTCTGGTGTTTGTAGGTAGTGCTATTTTTCTACCGAGTGGCACCCGGCAGGGTGGACTTGGGACAGACTAGGCACACATGGCCCGGTGTATCGAGTGGCACCCGGATGGTGGGCTCGGGAACCCTGTACACATTGTTTGGGGCCGTGAGCGAAACCCCGGCCGGATCTCCTTGCGGATGGAACCCGAATAGGCGATAAACCTGGACTAGAGTCTTGCGTGGTTAGTTAGGTCGTGGCCGACACCCTCGCCAGGCTTCCGCTTGAAGGTTGCCGAGATACATGACGTGTATATGGTGATAAGTGGTGAGAGCATGTGTGAAGAAGTACACCCCTGCAGGGTTATCATGATCTATTCGAATAGCCGTGTCCTCAGATATGGAATTCTTGGATGCTTACGTGGTACATAGACAACTTTAAGTGGATACTCTAAAATGCTCAAGACAAGTGTGAGTGCTATGGATGGCCTTCTCGTAAGGAGACGAGGATGAATCCATAGTAGTGTATTGATGTGGTGATTAGTGGACTCGTGTGCACTGCCTCATCTCAAAGAAGTTTCTCGTTGTCGTACAACAGCCACTGAGTCAAAGCTGGCTTGCTGCAACTAAACCCCACATTACCTTCTTGATACAAATGCATGTATGATTGGATCTGATGTAAGTCTTGCTGAGTACCTTTGTACTCACGTTTGCTTTATTTATGTTTTGCAGGTGAGACATCTGTCTCACTTGTAGTACCGCTTGGACTTCAACGAGTAGCTTGTTACCTCAGCTACGATCTTGTACCCTTGGGAGGGACTTGTAGATAGTCAGGCTTCCCAACTTTTTTCTTTTGTAGTTGTCTGTACTCAGACATGTAATGCTTCCGTTGCTTGTATGCTCTGAATGATGGGTCATGTGACCCCTATTTGTATTTAATGCTATGTGGCTCTTCTGGGCCTTTATCTATATGAGTTTGCGTTTTGTTGTGATGCCATGTTGTACATCACATACTTGCATGTTATGCGTACGTGTGACGTGTATTGCTATGTGTGGGATCCGACAATCTAGTTGTTTATCCTTGGCAGCCTCTCTTATGGAGAAATGTAGTCTAGTGCTTCCTTGAGCCATAGTAGTCCGCTACAGCCCGGTTCACCGGAGTCCTGCTAGCCCAGCACTACTGCTCAGGACACTTGACTGGCCGGCATGTGTTTCACTTCGTTCCTGTGTCTGTCCCTTCGGGGAAATGTCACGCGGTGACATCCGGGGTCCTGTTAGCCTAGTGCTACAGCCTGGATTCACACGCTGCTGACCGACATGCTCGATGTGAATCATGTATGCCTGTCCCCATAGGTTGGTGCCGCTTTGGGTTCACGACTAGCCATGTCGGCCCGGGTTCTCTGCCATATGGATGCTAGCGACACAATCATATACGTGAGCCAAAAGGCGCAAACGGTCCCGGGCCAGGGTAAGGCGACACCCGTGGGGATACCGTGCGTGAGGCCGCAAAGTGATATGAGGTGTTACATGCTAGATCGGTGTGACTTAGAATCGGGGTCCTGACAGCTTTGGTATCAGAGCCTGACTGCGTGTAGGATTTCCAAGCCAACCTGGTCGAAGTTGGGTCTAGAAATTCTTTAGTTATGTAAGGGAATTTATTATGGAAGGGAACGTAAGGCTCTTTTACTTCTTTTACCTCATGCCCTTCTGATCTGAGTCATCCTATCCTTCCTACGGGGTTAAGGAACTAGGCTTTCTCTTCTGTCTATCAGGATCACGTGTTACTACTCCGTAGTCTCTAAGGTTTGGTTGATCTGAGTCTTACCCCAGTTTGAGTACCTCCGGTGTAGCCTATTTAGCAATATCTTAGAACCTTGAGTGATGATGTTGAGTATGGTGCTACCCCGTCTTTTGCAGAATGTCTCATTTCAAGCATTTTACTGCCGTTATGCTGCCGAATTGTCCTAGGAGTTCAAGAGATAGTATTTTCCTCGTACTATATTCTACATCCTTATGATGATGCTGAATCCACCCTTGTTTCCTTGGTTGGTTCTTCAGGATGTCGTCAGTTAACTGAAGTTCTGTTGCTCATAGCCAGAACCACGGAGATGGTAGGGATGAGGATCCTCCCGACCAGCCTTCGTTGGCAGAGTTCATGTTAGAGATGGAGAAGAACAAGCGAGAGTCTAACCGCTTGTTAGCACGTATTGAGGAGAACACCTCCCATCAGCACAAAGAGTCAGCGTCCGTCTTGGATTTCATTGGTCTGAAACCACCTACCTTCCATCATTCCATTGAACCACTCGATGCAGATGACTGGCTCCGTAGTATCACACACAAGCTGCGTTCTGCGAACGTAGTTGAAAGTGACAAGGTCACCTATGCTGCATATCACCTGGAAGGTCCAGCTAGTATTTGGTTGCAAAACTATGAGGCTATGCTTCCAGCTGGCCAGATAACCACCTGGAGAGATTTCACTGAGGCTTTTCGCGAGCATCACATTCCTCAGGCTCTCATTGACCGCAAGAGAGAAGAGTTCTGTAGTTTCACCCAGAGTAAGATGGTTGTTGATGCTTACAGTAGGGAGTTTGAGAACCTTGCCCGCTATGCTACAGAAGAAGTGTCCACAGACGCCAAGAAGCAGGCTAGGTTCCGGAAGGGTCTCAACCCCAAGTTGTGTCGTGATCTCCACTTGCATCATTACAATACATTCCAAGCTCTTGTGAACAAGGCCATTAATGCAGAGACAGATCAACTCACATACGAGGAGTCTTGTAAGCACACCCGTGATTTGGGTTCTTCCTCCGGTTCTAGTTCTCAGAAGAGCCGGATTTGGGTTCCGAACTCCGCTCTTCCACCCGGTTATACAACTAGGCCTTCTTATGTGGCGCCTCACCCAGCTCAACCGTATGCTCCACCCAGGCCTATTGGTAGACCACTTGTCAATGCGGGTCCACGTCCTACTTCAGGGACTTGTTTCACATGCAGAGAGCCAGGACACTATGCACGTGACTGCTCTCAAACCAATTATGCTCCACCCCAGCCTGAGAAGTCTGTTGGCCATGGTAAGCCATCACGCAAGATGAACAGTGTCAAGTCAGCTCCCACTGAACATGGATGTGTGCATCACGTCTCAGCTAAAGACGCTCATGATGATCCGGATGTTGTTCTTGGTACACTCCTTGTCAACTGTCATCCAGCTTCGGTTCTGTTCGATACCGGAGCATCTCACTCCTTCATCTCTGAAGGCTATGCTCATTTGCACGACATGTCATTTTGTGATATGCCAACTCCACTTGAAATCCAAACTACAGGGTCTAGATGGCAAACTACCAGAATAACCATGGTAATGAAATCCTTGTTGACAGACTTGTATTCCTTGCGTCACTTATAGCCCTCAAGTCTACGGATATTAACATCATCTTGGGTATGGACTGGATGAAAGCTCATTATGCCAAGATTGATTGTTACACTAGGTCTGTTCAGCTTACACACCCATCTGGCAAGATAGTCACTGTCTCCACTAGAGTTGCAAAGCGTCAGCTCTATTCTCTTAATGCCAACCCTCTTCCTGACCTTGAAGATATCCCGGTAGTCCTTGACTTTCCGAATGTCTTTCCAGAGGAACTGCCAGGTATTCCACCTGACAGAGATGTAGAATTTGTCATAGATCTTATCCTAAAAAAATTCCAATATCTAGGAGACCTTACAAGATGGCACCCTTAGAACTAGCTGAGCTTAAGGAACAACTCGATGAATCCTTGCAAAAGGGTTTCATCTATCCTAGTTCTTCTCCCTGGGCTTGCCCCATCCTCTTCGTCAAGAAGAAGGATGGTACGGACCGGATGGTTTTAGATTATCGTCCCGTTAATTTGGTCACGATAAAGAACAAGTATCCGCTCCCCAGGATCAACGACCTGTATGATCAGCTCGCTGGATCCTCAGTCTTTTCCAAGATGGATTTGAGGTTAGGCTACCACCAAATCAAGATCAAAAATGGGGACATTCCTAAGACGGCTTTTGTCACTCGTTATGGTCAGTACGAGTACACCATCATGTCCTTTGGTCTAACCAACGCTCCAACTACTTTCTCTCGCTTGATGAACTCGATCTTCATGGAGTACTTAGATAAGTTCGTCATGGTTTACCTCGATGATATTCTTATTTACTCGAAGAACGAGGAAGATCATGCCGAACATCTTAGACTTGTGCTAGAAAAACTCAGAGAGCACCGCCTTTATGCCAAGTTCTCCAAGTGCGAATTTTGGTTGCCAGAAGTGACCTACCTAGGCCACATGATCTCTGGTAAGGGCATTGCTATCAATCCCGAGAGAGTTCAGGCCGTTCTTGATTGGACTCCGCCTGAAATAGTTAAGCAAGTTAGGCGTTTCCTTGGTCTGGCCAGTTATTGTCGCCGCTTCGTTGAGAACTTCTCCAAAGTGGCCAAACCTCTCACAGAACTTCTCAAGAAAGATAAAAAGTTTGAGTGGTCCCCACGGTGTGAGCACAGTTTTCAGGAACTGAAAAGATGCCTGACTTCTGCTCCCATACTTGTGCCACCGGATTTCACTAAGGACTTTGTTATCTATTGTGATGCCTCACGACAGGGACTAGGTTGCATTCTTATGCAAGATCGCCATGTGATTGCCTATGCATCTCGACAGTTGCATCCACATGAGGAGAATTATCCTACACATGATCTAGAGCTTGCAGCCATAGTCTATGCACTTAAGACCTAGCGACATTACCTTCTCGGTAAACGTTGCGAGATTTACACCGATCACCAGAGTCTCAAGTATATCTTCACCCAACCAGATTTGAACATTAGGCAAAGACGTTGGCTGGAGTTGATCTCAGATTACGACTTAGGGATTACCTACACCCCAGGCAAGGGCAATGTCATGGCTGATGCGCTAAGTCGTAATTCCTATTGGAACAATCTCATGTTGAAGCAGGGCCAACCACTTCTCCATGAGGAATTATGTAAGCTCAACCTTCACCTTGCTCCTCACGGATTCCTATCAACCTTGGTGGCGAAACCTACCCTTGAGGATCAGATCATTACTGACCAGAAGTTTGATAAGGGTGTTATCCGCATCAGGAGAAACATTAAGAAGGGAGTTGGTAGATCTTTCTCTATGGATGATTGAGGTGTTGTTTTCTTTGAGAATCGCTTGGTGGTTCCCAAGAATCAACATCTGCGACAATTGATTCTTAAGGAGGCTCATGAATCTCCTCTCACGATTCATCCCGGTAGTACTAAGATGTATCAGGACCTACGCCAGAGGTTCTTGTGGACTAGGATGAAGAGAGAAATTGCTCAGTTTATTGCTAACTGCGACGTTTGTCGTCGCGTTAAGGCAGAACATCAAAGGCCTGCTGGCACCCTTCAACCTTTAGCTATTCCTGAGTGGAAATGGGATAAAGTTGGTATGGACTTTATCACCGGCTTTCCCAGGACCAAGAGAGGGAATAATGCTATCTTCGTAGTCATTGATCGTCTTTCCAAAGTGGCTGACTTCCTACCTGTTCGAGAGAGTATCACTTCTAGTCATCTCGCTGACTTATATATTTCTCGAATAGTGTCACTTCATGGTGTCCCACTAGAGATCAATTCAGACCATGGTAGTCTCTTCACTTCTCATTTCTGGGAGAGTTTCCAAACTGCCATGGGCACCCATCTTTCCTTCAGTACCGCTTTCCACCCTCAATCAAGTGGTCAGGTGGAAAGGGTCAACCAAATTCTCGAAGACATGCTTAGAGCTTGTGTTATCTCATTCGGTATGGATTGGGAGAAGTGTCTTCCCTTCGCCGAGTTTGCTCATAACAACAGCTACCAATCCAGCCTCAAGAAAGCTCCTTTTGAGGTTCTGTATGGACGAAGATGTCGAACACCTTTGAACTGGTTAGAAACCGGTGAAAGACAACTCTTTGGACCGGATATGATCCAGGAGGCAGAAGAGCAAGTTCGCATCATTCGTGAGAATTTGAAAACAGCCCAATCTCTTCAAAAGAGCCAGTATGACCGTAGTCATAAGGAAGTGGCTTATGAAATTGGCGACAGGGCTTATCTTCGGGTTACTCCCTTGAAGGGTACCCATCATTTCGGTATCAAGGGCAAGTTGGCTCCTCGTTACATTGGTCCTTTTCGCATTCTCGCTAAACGAGGAGAGGTCGCCTACCAGTTGGAACTACCCCCACATCTTTCTCGAGTTCATGATGTCTTCCACGTCTCTCAACTCAGGCGTTGCTTCTCGGATCCCATCCGCGGAGTGGACCACGAAGCGCTTGATCTTCAAGATAACCTCACCTATCGAGAGTACCATGTTCGCATCCTTTATCAAGCAGAGCGTGTCACTCGACGTCATAACATCAAGTTTCTCAAGGTTCAGTGGTCTCATCATTCCGAGAGAGAACCTACCTGGGAGCGTGAAGATCGTCTTCGACTTGAGTACCCCGCTTTCTTTCCGCCAACTCCTGAATCTCGGGACGAGATTTCTTCAAGTGGGGGCGAGTTGTCACATCCCTAGTTCTGGTATGCTCAAGGCTAGCTAGTCATGTGTGCATCATTTTTAAATTTCATTTAAATTTGAAATGGGGATTTGTAAAACCCTCAGAAATCATTTCTGGAAATGACCCAGATAAAAATTGCTCCAAAAGGGTCCAAGAAAATGTTCATGTCTCTCTCTGAAAATACTGGGCAGAGGTAAAATTCAAACCAATATTTTTAGGAGCTCATAAATATTTATTTTGGCCATTTGGAATTAATCCAGTAATTATTTGCTTTGGATATATATTTGTTATATATATAATATATGTCCAAAAATGTTGTTAATTATTGAGGAGTTTTGGAGCAATCCAACTAGTTCCTACAAAAATTGACAGAAGTAAATAAAATGATTTAGTTCTTAAAACTAAATCAAAACAAATTACAGAAATAGAAAAAGGAAACAAAATAGAGTAAAGGAAAGAGGCTTACCTGGCACTTACCTGGAGGCCCAGCAAGCCGACTGGCCCACCCGCCAATCGTCGTCCTTCTGGCGACGACAGAAGGATGAGGTGCACGCGCTCGCCGCCGCGCGCATGGGCGCCATGCCACCTCCCTGCCTGCCTGCCCTCCTCCTCGATGCCTCGGTCTCTCCGGACGATGCCACGCGCCGCCCCAAGCCTCTCTCGCTCTCTCCAGTCCTCCTCCCCGCCTCTGTCGCCCTCCCCCGCGAATGCCCGAGCTCTGCCGGCGCCGCCGCATGCCGTGGCCATAGCCACCGCCTCCCCCTCGCCCTCTCTCCGTGTCTGCAAGCTCCGCCGCGACTTCCCCTACATCCTCGATGAGCCAAGCAACTGGGGACGCCCCGTGGAGTCGTCACCGCCGTCTTCTTTACCCCCGGCTGCCTGAGATCGCCGGCACCGCCTCGTCGCCTCCAGAGCCTCCCCCGAGCCGCTGAGCACGCCCACCGAATCGCTGTGAGCTCTACTCTGTCCCCCCCCTCTCTCGAGCTCGATTGCCTCGCCTAGCTAGTTTTACCACCACGGTCGTAGCACCTCGCCGCCGGCCATGTCGCCACCGCAGCCACACCTACGGGCACCTGCAACCGAGTACACCATCGAGGTCAGCACATCTCCAGGAGAGGAACGCGACCAACCCCAGCCCCAGCCGTGCCCCGTAGCTCGCTCCCGCTCGGAGCCGTGCCCCGGCCGCCGCCCCAAGCTCCGCTCCAGCAAGCTCCGGCCACCCCTCCTCCTCCTACTTGCCCCACCAGATGCGCGAGGGCTCGGGCTACGCCCCAGTGGCCTTAGCCGCCGCCCCCGTGGCCTGAATCGCGGACGCCGCCACGTCCAGAGGTCGCTGCCGACGACCCTAGCCTGCCTGATGTGTGGGCCCGGCCTGCCAGGTGATTAGCTTAGGGCTAATCACCGTTTAATTAATCCCTAGCGCTGACACTGGGCCCATGCGCCCTAATCCTTTAATTAGATTAGTAATAACCCCTGTTAACTAACCGTGTCACTAGCGTGTGGACCCCACACGTCAGGTTTGACCTGGTCAGCGCCGTTGACCTGCTGACGCAGGCATGACGCAGTGCTGACGTAGTAATTGACTTTCTGGATTTAAAATAATTCAGAAATTCCAGAAAATGGTCTAAACTTCAAATATTCATAGAAATTCAACCGTAGCTCAGATTGAAATAATTTATATATGAAAAATGACCAGAAAAATTCAATCTATCCATCTGTACCATTTTCATGCATGACAAACCAACCTATACATGCTGTATATATGAAAACACACTTATGGCATATTTAAGAGCTTAATTTGGAGTTGTATTTGAACCCTTGGCTCAAATGGCCTTCAACCAAATAAATGCTAGATGCATTAACTCAAACAACATCACATATTCATGCCATGATCATGCATCACATTGTTGCATATACTTGTGTTTGATTTTCGACACCGTTCCTTCTCGATATGTTCTGCTCCGGAGATCGATCCAGAGTACCTGTCAAAGGAGCAGTGCCCCCCTGTTGATCTACCAGGCAAGCAAAACCCCTTGTTCATTCCTATACAATCCTACTCTCTCGCTCTTGCTGTCATTTATTGCATTAGGACAACAACGATTCAACTGCTACTTTATGCTGCGGTAGTTGAACCCATTCCTCTGCATGACCTGTCATTGCCACAGTAAATAGTTAAAACCCACTAGCATGTGTAGGAGTTGATTGAGCCATGTTGTGTTCCTACCATGCTTTGCCTGCTATTGCTTAGAGTATGTCAGGTCTGATTCATTGGGAATGAATTGGAGTGCAATGCTATGTTCTGATGCTGAGAGTTAGGTGTGTGAACATGATTTAGTAAAGGTAGCGGTGAGAGGCCATTTAGGGGTACATGGTGGGTTGTCTCACTGGAACCATCCTTAAGCACTGAGTTCCGTGTATGTCGTCCAATGACTAGCTACTACCACACATTGGAATGCTTAAGTGCCCCTCTCGACTTATTAACCAACTTGATCTCTGTCCAGGAGATGCAAATAGTTTCTGGTGTTTGTAGGTAGTGCTATTTTTCTACCGAGTGGCACCCGGCAGGGTGGACTTGGGACAGACTAGGCACACGTGGCCCGGTGTACCGAGTGGCACCTGGATGGTGGGCTCGGGAACCCTGTACACATCGTTTGGAGAAGTGAGCGAAACTCCGGTCGGATCTCCTTGCGGATGGAACCCGAATAGGCGATAAACCTGGACTAGAGTCTTGTGTGGTTAGTCAGGTCGTGGCCGACACCCTCGCCAGGCTTCCGCTTGAAGGTTGCCGAGATACATGACGTGTATATGGTGATAAGTGGTGAGAGCGTGTGTGAAGAAGTACACCCCTGCAGGGTTATCATGATCTATTCGAATAGTTGTGTCCTCGGATATGGACTTCTTGGATGCTTACATGGTACATAGACAACTTTAAGTGGATACTGTAAAATGCTCAAGACAAGTGTGAGTGCTATGGATGGCCTTCTCGTAAGGAGACGAGGATGAATCTATAGTAGTGTATTGATGTGGTGATTAGTGGACTCGTGTGCAGTGCCTCATCTCAAAGAAGTTTCTCGTTGTCGTAGAACAGGATAGCCACTGAGTCAAGTTGGCTTGCTGCAACTAAACCCCACATTACCTTCTCGATACAAATGCATGTATGATAGGATCTGATGTAAGTCTTGCTGAGTACCTTTGTACTCACGTTTTCTTTATTTATGTTTTGCGATGAGACATCTGTCTCACTAGTAGTACCGCTTGGACTTCGACGAGTAGCTTGTTACCTCAGCTACGATCCTGTACCCTTGGGAGGGACTTGTAGATAGTCAGGCCCAGCTTTTTTCTTTTGTAGTTGTCTGTACTCATACATGTAATGCTTCCGTTGCTTGTATGCTCTGAATGATGAGTCATGTGACCCCTGTTTGTATTTAATGCTATGTGGCTCTTCTGGGCCTTTATCTATATGAGTTTGCATTATGTTGTGATGCCATGTTGTACAGCACATACTTGCATGTTATGCGTACGTGTGACGTGTATTGCTATGTGTGGGATCCGACAATCTAGTTGTTTATCCTTCGCACCCTCTCTTATGGAGAAATGTAGTCTAGTGCTTTCTTGAGCCATAGTAGTCTGCTACAGCCCGGTTCACCGGAGTCCTGCTAGCCCAGCACTACTGCTCAGGACACTTGACTGGCCGGCATGTGTTTCACTTCGTTCTTGTGTCTGTCCCTTCGGGGAAATGTCACATGGTGACATCCGGAGTCCTGTTAGCCTAGTGCTACAGCCCGGATTCACACGCTGCTGACCGACATGCTCGATGTGAATCATGTATGCCTGTCCCCATAGGTTGGTGCCGCTTTGGGTTCATGACTAGCCATGTCGGCCCGGGTTCTCTGCCATATGGATGCTAGCGACACAATCATATACGTGAGCCAAAAGGCGCAAACGGTCCCGGGCCAGGGTAAGGGGACACCCGTGGGGATACCGTGCATGAGGCCGCAAAGTGATATGAGGTGTTACGGGCTAGATCGATGTGACTTGGAATCGGGGTCGCGACATATAAAATGTAATTTTATTGAAAACTCTCGAAGAATTTTTGAAAAACACAAGTTGTAAAGAAAATTAGAACAGTTTATAAAAACTGATAACATTTTATGTATGTTGAGAAAATTTCAAAATGGGAATTTTTTAAAAGTATCGAGCATTTTTAAAAATAGGAACACAATTTGGAAATCTGACGATTTTTTGAACCTTTTAACAAAAATTGAAATGCTGAATATTTTTGTAAATTTTTAATTCGTACAAAAATGAAAAGAAAAATGGAAAAACAAATATAAAAGAGAAAGAGAGAGAAAAACAAAAGAAAATAGAAATAGAACAATGAGAAAGGGGAAACGAGCTAGACCAGACTTAGGCGGCCAGTGGAACCTTCAACTATTTATCGCTCCGTGCGACAAATAAGGTCATCCCAACTGCATGGGCAATAATAAGTGGGCTGGTGGGCTGGATCGCGCGACTCAATTACGAAATTCTGGACAATCCTTTTTTGTTTTCAGCGGATAGACGTTTCGTCCCACAAACGCGTGACGCACAGGGGTGTCACCCCATTGGGCCAGCCCAAATCAGAGCAAACTACGACAGTACGACCGATAATTCAAAAAAAATTGTTGCAATGGATCCAACACAGGACCTTGCAATAACTTACACCGTCGCTAACCACTTTACTACATGTGACTTCACGTCTAACATAACCTCTGACTTTATATGAACTAGCAGTCGCGATAGATCAACTTATTTTCAAAATTTGACCGTGATTTGTTGTGCAAAACAAATATTTTGTACAACACTTACATTTTGTGTGGAAAGAGGAACAAACTTTAATAATATTTTTTTTTCAATTTAAGAATATTATTTAGAAACGTAAATATTTTTCCAAAACTGGAAAAGACTTAAAAACAATGAACACTTTTTGGAAAATAGCGAACAATTTTTCCATATCGTGAACATGTTTTAAATTTTTGAACAAATTTTGACAACGTGATTTCTTTTCAATTTGTGAAATATTTTGGACAGCTGAACAATTATTTGAAATTCCCGAACATTTTTTATATTTATGAACAAAAAATTAAAATGCAAACATTTATTAAATCTCCAGAACATTTTTTGAATTTCAGGACAAATTTTCAAATTCACGAAGAAAATTTGAACCTAAAAACATGTTTTGAAGTTCCCCAACATTTTTTAATTCCTGAACAAAATTTTGAATGGGAATTTTTTTTGCAATTCCTCAAAGAGTTTGGAATTTGAGGACAAAAATTAAAAATGTGAATATTTATAAAATTTCCGAAGATGTGTTGAAAAAGAAAAAAAACTTGAAAAGGAAAGAAAATAAAAAGAGAAACATAAAATGGAAAAATAAAAATAACCGGTTCAAATAAAAATGTGTTGAAAAAGAAAAAAACTTAAAAAGGAAAAATGGAAAACAAAAAAAGTAAAAATGAAAAGAAATTGGAAAGAACCGGTTCAAAAAACCTTCTGGAAGGTTCCCAAAACCAACGAACCTGCTAGAAGGTTCCTAAAACCGAACGTAACATGTCACGTACTCGTCCGGTCAAGTGCAATCGATCCCGCTCCATCCCTGTGTGTTCGCTTCACATTTTTACACATCGAGCGTCCAATAGGGATTTCCAAATTTTAGCACCACCTCGGATAGAAAAAAAAATCTTTTCGATGGTGAACGGATGAAAAAGTTGGAGAAACGCACCTTGCTTTATTAGTAGGTATAGCTAAAATACAAGAATATCACCTAAATTAGTGTTGTATAAAATATGCCACTGCCATAAAAAGTTTGGCACTTTAAATAAAATAGTTTGTACTTATAATAATATAATAAGCATTTAAATTATTGTGTTAGCCCCTGTTTTAATTAATTTTGGACATTCATTCACATTATAAAAATGTTTGTTTACCATCATAATTACCTATGAATATTTGCCACATTTTGAATATATTAGTTTTCATGTTTGAGAACTTTAATTATTTAACTTTAATTTAAATTTGAATTTGACTAGCGTTTGTATCAAAGTGAGATTGAGAAACAGTGAAAGAGATGACATGGTATCATTAACATGGTTTTACTATAGCTTAATTATCGGGGTGTTACACGTCTCCTAATGTATCTATACTTTTTTATTGTTCCATGTTATTATATAATCAATCTCGGATGTTTTACATACACTTCCAAACAATTATATACATTTTTTGGGACTAACCTATTAACTTAGTGCCTAGTGTCAGTTGTTTTTTTGCTTGTTTTTGGTTTTGCAGATTATGAGTACCAAACAAAATCCAAATGCCCCTAAATTTTTTGGTGATTTTTTGGCATAAGAGACCCTGGAAGCTTCGTGAGGGGTCGAGAAGATTGAGTAGTGGCCCACGAGGCACCAAGGCGCGCCCTGGTGGCTCATGGGGCCCAGGAGGCTCTGTTTGACCTAACTCCGCCTATATAAATTCTCTAAAATCGTGAAACCAACTGAGGATTCCAGAAATACTTTTTCCGCCGCCGCAACTTCCAGAACCATGAGATCCCATCTAGAGGCCTTTTCCGACACTCTGCCACGGGGGGATTCGGTCATAGAGGGGCTCTACATCATCCATGTTGCCTCTCCTATGATTTGTGAGTAGTTTGCCATGGATCTATGGTTCCATAGTTAGTAAATAGATGGCTTCTTCTCTCTATTTAATCTTAAATACAATGTTCTCCTCGGTGTTCTTGGAGATCTATTTGATGTAATGACTTTTTGTGGTGTGTTTGTTGGGATCCGATGAATTGTGAGTTTATGATCTCTGAACTCTTGTATGCATGATTACTACAACATTGTATTTCGTCTCTGATTTATTGGTTTGGTTTGGCTAACTAGATTGATTTATCTTGCCATGGGAAGAGGTGCTTTGTAATGGTTCCGATCTTACGGTGCTCAATCCTAGTGACAGAAAGGGACATGAAACGTATGTAACATTGCTATTAAGGGTAAACAGATGGGGTTTATTCATACGTGACTTTATCTTGTCTACATCATGTAATCTTGCTTAAGGCGTTACTCCGTTTTTCTATGAATTTAATACACGAGATTCATGCTGGATAGCGATCGATGTGTGGAGTAATATTAGTAGATGTAGAATCGTTTCGGTCTACTTGTCTCGAATGTGATGCCTATGTATGATCATTGTCTTGGATATCATTATAATTAATTGATTTTCCACTAATTGCCCAACAATAATTTGTTTATCCACCGTATGCTAGTTTCTTAAGAGAAGCCTCTAGTGAAAACTATGGCCCCGGGTCTATCTTTTATCATATATTCAAACCAAAAATACCTTGCTGCCATTTTCTTTTATTTAATTTATTTTGTATTTTTTCGATCTATCTATCAAAAACTGTAAAATTTAATCTTGCTCATAACCGTCGAGGGATTGACAACCCTTTGCGTGTTGGGTTGCAAGTATTTGTTGTTTGTGTACAGGTGTTGTTAACGAGTTGTTGCTTGGTTCTCCTACTAGATTGGTAACCTTGGTTTCATAACTGAAGGAAATACTTATCTCTACTGTACTGCATCATCCTCTCCTCTTTGGGGAAATTCCAACATAGCTCACTAGTAGCAGGAAGAATATCTGGCGCCGTTGTCGGGGAGACATCATCAACAACTATCAAGTACATATGCATAAACTTACATATCCTTGCATTTACATTATTTTCCATTTGGCTCTCGTTTTCATCTCCCCTATTTCTAATTTTTTTTTACAAAAATACAAAAATATTTTCTGTTTGCCTTTTTCTTGTTTGCTTCTTTGCATGCTTGTTATCTTGTTTGTGTAGCAACGATGTCTCAAGAAAATACAAAATTTTGTGATTATTATAATACTAATAATAAAGATTTTCTTAGTGCTCTGATTACTCCTCCCGCTGCTAGTGCGGAGTCTTATGATATTAATGCCGCTTTGTTGAATGTTGTTATGAAAGAACAATTTTTTGGTAGTCCTAATGAGGATGCCGCATCCCATCTAAACACTTTTATAGAATTGTGTGATATGTAAAAGAAAAATGATGTGGACAATGATATTTTGAAATTAAAATTATTCCCATTTTGTTTGTGGGATCATGCAAAAATTTGGTTTTCATCTTTGCCACAAAATAGTATTGATTCTTGGGATAAGTGCAAATATGCTTTTATAACTAAGTATTTTCCTCCCGCGAAAATTATTTTCCTTATAAATCAATTTATGAATTTCAAGCAACTTGAGCATCAACATTTTTGCCAGTCTTGGGAAAGGATGAAATTAATGATAAGAAATTGCCCAACTCATGGTTTAAATTTGTGGATGATCATACAAAAAATTTATGCGGGATTGAAATTGCCCAACTCATGGTTTAAACTCATGGTTTAGATTTCTCCATGGATGGTACATTTATGGATATTACATTGGGTGAAGCTACGAAATTACTTGATAACATTGTGGCAAATTATTCAGAATGGCAAACTGAAAGAGCTCCTATAAGTAAAACAACGAATTCTGTTGAAGAAATTAGTACTTTGAGTGATAAAGTTGATGCGCTTATGAAATTGGTTGCTAGTAAAAATGCTCCTATTGATCCTAATGATGTGTCTTTGTCTATTTTGAATGATCAAATCAATGATCCCATAGATGTGAATTTTGTTTCGCAAAACAATTTTAATAGTAATGCTTGTAGAGGTAATTTTAATCCTAGGCCGTTCCCTGGAAATTCCTCTAATAATTATGGCAATTCCTATGGTAATTATTATAATAATAATAGGATGCCCTATGATATTGAAAGTAATATTAAATAATTTATCAATGCTCAAAAAGTTTTCAACACTACGATAGAAGAAAAGTTGTGTAAAATTGATCGAATGTCTAGGAGTATTGATAGAATTATTCATGATGTAAAAAATCTTAAGGCTAAATTTTTGTCACCCAAGGTCGATATTAATGCCTCAATTAAAGTTCATTATGTCTCCATGGATAAGAGTAAGAAAAGAAACGCTATTCTAAGAGCTAAACGAGAATTTTTAGAGAAAGCATTGCTGCCCGTTTTTTGTAGCAATGATGAAGAGATTAAAATGATTGGTGTTTCTTCTATTGATTGTTTGTTTAGTAATGTTAAGCTTGATGATAAGGGTACTGAAGAAGAGTCAACTTTAGCTAGAAGGCGTCCCCATAATTCGGAGGGTGAAAAACTTGATGAAAAAATTGATAAAAGTGGGTTTGGTGGGGTAAAAACTCTAACTAGTGATGTGCCCACTCTCTTGGATTACAAAGACTTTAACTATTATAGTTTTATTTGATATACTACATTTCTTTGTTGCAATTCATGCTAAATTCACCCATCGCTTATGAGCAAAGTAAGGCTTTTACTAAACATATTGTAGAAACAATGATGAAAGCTTTAGAAGAAAAGCTAGAATTGGAGATTTCCATTCCTAGAAAATTATATGATGCGTGGGAACCTACAATTAAAGTTAGAATTAAAAATTATGAGTGCAATGCTTTATGTTATTTGGGTGCTAGTGTTTCCACAACTCCAAAATATCTATATGATGTGTTAGGTCTTACCAATATGGATGAATGTTCTCTTAATTTTCATTTGGAGGATTCTACTATTAAAAAGCCTTTGGGTAGAATCAATGATGTTCTTATTCTTACAAATAGGAACTATGTGCCCATTGCTTTTATTGTACTTGATATTGATTGCAATCCGTGTTGCCTCATAATACTTGGTAGACTGTTGTTAGGAACTATAGGTGCCGTTATTGACATGAAAGAAGGGAATATTAAATTTTAGTTTCTGTTAAAGAAGGGTATGGAACACTTTCCTAGAACTAGAATTAAGCCACCATATGAGTCAATCATGAGGGTCACCTATGGAAATAAAATCAAATATGACAATACTTGAAACTATGCATTACGCCTAGCTAAGGGCATAAAATAATAACACTAGTTGGGAGGCAACTCAATAGTTATCCTGTAATTTTTATTTCTTTTCTATTTTTTTAACAAACACACAATTATGCTAATGTTATTATTGTGCCTTTTATGTTTTAATTAGTGTTTGTGCCAAGTAAAACCTTTAGGATAGTTTGGATGATAGTTGACTCAATTCTATGAAAAAACATAAACTTTTGCGCCCAGTTCTGAAATTTTGTAAATTCACAGAAACATTATTTTTCTCTGAAGTTTTTACATATAATTTATATACAAATTGCCCATGTTTTCCTAAGTTTTCAGAATTTTTGGCGTTATAGAAGTATGGTAAATGTTCAGATTACTACAGACTGTTCTGTTTCCGACAGATTATATTTTCGTTGCGTTGTGTGCTTATTTTGATGAATCTATGGATTGTATGGGGGGTATAAGGCATGGTAAAGTTAGAATACAATAGGTATAATGCAATAATAAAATATGAATGGGTTGCAACAATACTTAAAGTGGTGATATGCATTATTATATTGACAGATCTCACAAAGGTTTCGTTAAGTTTTGTGTGATTGAAGTTTTCAAGTTTTGGGTCAGATCACGATGGATGAAGGAATAAGAAGTGGCAAGAGCCTAAGCTTGGGGATTCCCGAGGCACCCCAAGGTAATATTTAATGACTCCCAAGCAATTGAGCTTGGGATGCCCCGGAAGGCATCCCCTCTTTCTTCTAATGACCATCGGTAATTTTACTTGGAGCTATATTTTAATTCATCACATATCATGACTTTTGCTTGGAGCGTCTTGTATGATATGATGTCACGATCATCCTTGTTGAACACACTTGTTTGAGAGAGCCACACGCTTATTGATACGTCTTCATTGTATCTACTTTTCCAAACACTTTTGCCCTTGCTTTGGACTCTAATTTGTATGATTTGAATGGAACTAACCCGGACTGATGCTGTTTTCAGCAGAATTACCATGATGTTGTTTTATGTGCAGAAAACAGATATTCTCGGAATGACCTGAAACTCCACGGGAGGTCTTAGAAAAAACAATAAAAAATCCTCGCCAAATATGAAGACGAGGGGGCCCACACCCTTTCCACGAGGGTGGGGGGCGCCCCCCCTAGGGCGCACCCCACTACCTCGTGGGCCCCCTGTTGACCCTCCGACGCCAACTCCAACTCTGTATTTTCTTTCGGAGAGAAAAAATCAGGGAGAAGAAATCATCGTGTTTTACGATATAGAGCCGCCGCCAAGCCCTAAAACATCTCGGGAGGGCTGGTCTAGAGTCCGTTCAGGGCTCCGGAGAGGGGGATTCGTCGTCGTCGTCATCATCAACCATCCTCCATCACCAATTTCATGATGCTCACCGCCGTGCGTGAGTAATTCCATCGTAGGCTTGCTAGACGGTGATGGATTGGATGAGATTTATCATGTAATCGAGTTAGTTTTGTTAGGGTTTGATCCCTAGTATACACTATGTTTTGAGATTGATGTTGCTATGACTTTGCTATGCTTAATGCTTGTCACTAGGGCCCGAGTGCCATGATTTCAGATCTGAACCTATTATGTTTTCATTAATATATGTGAGTTCTAGATCCTATTTTGCAAGTCTATAGTCACCTACTATGTGTTATGAACTGGCAACCCCAAAGTGACAATAATCGGGACCACTCCCGGTGATGACCATAGTTTGAGGAGTTCATGTATTCACTATGTGCTAATGCTTTGTTCCAGTTCTCTATTAAAAGGAGGCCTTAATATCCCTAAGTTTCCAATAGGACCCCGCTGCCACGGGAGGGTAGGACAAAAGATGTCATGCAAGTTCTTTTCCATAAGCACGTATGACTATATACGGAATACATGCCTACATTACATTGACGAATTGGAGCCAGTTCTGTGTCACCCTATGTTATGACTTTTACATGATGAACCACATCCGGCATAATTATCCATCGCTGATCCGGTGCCTACGAGTTTTCCATATACTGGTTCATGCTTATTTACTTTCCCGCTGCTACTGTTACAATCACTACAAAATACCAAAAACATTACTTTTGTTGTCTTTACTTTTGTTACCGCTACCACCACTATCATATTACTTTGCTACTAAACACTTTGCTGCAGATACTAAGTTTCCAGGTGTGGTTGAATTGACAACTCAGCTGCTAATACTTGAGAATATTCTTTGGCTCCCCTTGTGTCGAATCAATAAATTTGGGTTGAATACTCTACCCTCGAAAGCTGTTGCGATCCCCTATACTTGTGGGTTATCAAGACTAATTTCTAGCGCCGTTGCCGGGGAGCATAGCTCTATTCTTTGAGTCACTTGGGATTAATATCTGCTGGACACTCTGAAGAACTTGAGAGATCCAAAAACCAAGATCTATCCCTCAACTACGAGGGGAGGTAAGGAACTGCCATCTAGCTCTGCACTTGATTCACCTTCTGTTATGAGTAAGTTTGCGACACCTACACCTGCTTCTGCTATTCGTTCTGATATGTCGCATGTTATTGATGATGCCACTTCTGCTATGCATGATACTTATGATGAAACTACTTCTATGTATGATACTACTGTGCCCCTTGGTGATTTTCTAGAAGAACAAATTGCTAGGGCTAGAGAAAGAGAAATTATTGAATCTGAATAAGATGATGATAGTGATGATGAAAATATGCTTGTTATTCCTAAAGGTTATCTTTTTGATAAAGATGCTTCTTTAGCTATTTTAGCTTGCAGAGATAGATATGAGCTTAAGAGGTTATTAATTAAATGGAACAAAGAATCACTTAGAGATAGAATGAGACCCGACCCTGTTTTTGCTACTTCACCTATATGTGTTCCTGATAAAGATTATGAATTCTCTGTTGATCCTGATATAATTACTTTGGTTGAATCTGATCCGTTTTATGGCTATGAATCTGAAACTGTTGTGGCACATCTTACTAAGTTAAATGATATAGCTGCCCTGTTCACTGATAATGAGAGATCACGTTACCTCTATTTACTCAAAATATTTCCGTTCTCATTAAAGGGTGATGCTAAGATATGGTTTAATTCTCTTGATCCTGGTTGTGTGCGTAGTCCCTAGGATATGATTTATTACTTCTCTGGTAAATATTTCCCTGCTCATAAGAAACAAGCTGCTTTGAGGGAAATATACAACTTTGTGCAAATTAAAGAAGAGAGTCTCCCACAAGCTTGGGGGAGGCTTCTCAAGTTACTTAATGCTTTGCTTGATCATCCTCTTAAGAAACCTAAAATACTTGATATCTTTTATAATGGACTAACCGATGCTTCCAGAGATTACCTGGATAGTTGTGTTGGTTCTCTTTTCAGGGATAGAACACCAGATGAAGCTGAAATTCTATTGAATAATATGTTAACAAATGAAAATAATTGGGCACCTCCTGAGCCAGCTCCTGCTCCAATTACTGAGCCTATTCCTAAACCAACTCCGAAGAAGAGAGGTGTTCTATTTCTCTGTCCCGAAGATATGCAAGAGGCAAAGAAATCTATGAAAGAAAAAGGTATTAAAGCTGAAGACGTTAAGAATTTACCTCCTATTGAAGAAATACATGGTCTTAATATACCACCTGTTGAAGAAACATATGATCGCAATTATTTATTTACTGAAGAACATCCTGATCCCGATATCCCGACATAGGTAGTAAAGGTAAATTCTCTCTATAGATATGATAAAGCTGAAGTCCCTCCTACTAAAATTGCTAGTCAGTGCTTGGATGAGTTTGATAACTTTATGTATAAGCAAGACGATTTCAATGCTTATTTTGGTAGACAATTAAAAGAAAATGCTTATATGATTAAATGCTTATATATCCCAAGTGACTCAAAGAATAGAGCTATGCTCCTTGGCAACGGCGCCAGAAAATAGTCTTGATAACCCACAAGTATAGGGGATCGCAACAGTTTTCGAGGGTAAAGTATTCAACCCAAATTTATTGATTCGACACAAGGGGAGCCAAATAATACTCTCAGGTATTAGCAGCTGAGCTGTCAATTCAACCACACCTGGAAACTTAATATCTTCAACAGAGTATAGCAAAGTAATATGATAGTAGTGGTAACGGTAACAAAAGAGAACAGTAGTAAAAGTAATGTTTTTGGTATTTTGTAGTGATGATAGCAATAGCAACGGAAAAGTAAATAAGCAAAGAATGGAAAGCTCGTAGGCAATGGATCAGTGATGGGGAATTATGCCGGTTGTGGTTCATCATGTAACAGTCATAACCTAGGGTGACACAGAACTAGCTCCAGTTCATTGATATAATGTAGGAATGTATTCGGAATATAGTCATACATGCTTATGGAAAAGAACTTGCATGACATCTTTTGTCCTACGCTCCCGTGGCAGCGGGGTCCTTACGGAAACTAAGGGATATTAATGCCTCCTTTTAATAGAGAACCGGAACAAAGCATTAACACATAGTGAATACATGAACTCCTCAAACTACGGTCATCACCGGTAAGTATCCCGATTATTGTCACTTCGGGGTTAACGGGTCATAACACATAATAGGTGACTATAGACTTGCAAGATAGGATCAAGAACACTCATATATTGATGGAAACATAATAGGTTCAGATCTGAAATCATGGCACTCGGGCCCTAGTGACAAGCATTAAGCATAGCAAAGCATAGCAACATCAATCTCAAAACATAGTGGATACTAGGGATCAAACCCTAACAAAACTAACTCGATTACATGATAGATCCCATCCAACCCATCACTGTCCAGCAAGCCTACGATGGAATTACTCACGCACGGCGGTGAGCATCATGAAATTGGTGATGGAGGATGGTTGATGATGACGATGGGGACAGATTCCCATCTCCAGAGCCCCGAACGGACTCCAGATCAGCCCTCCCCAGAGGTTTTATGGCTTGGCGGCGGCTCCGTATCGTAAAACACGATGATCTCTTCTCTCTGATTTGTTTTCTCCACGAAACACAATATATAGTGTAGGAGTTGGAGTCGGAGAGGCAACAGGGGGCCCACGAGGTAGGGGGAGCGCCCTAGGGGGGCGGGCGCGCCCCCACCCTCGCGGAGAGGTGGTGGGCCCCCTGGCCTTCATCTTTTGCAGGTATTTTTCATATTTTCTGAAAAGTTGTTCCGTGAAGTTTCAGGTCATTCCAAGAATGTTTGTTTCTGTACATAAATAACACCATGGTAATTCTGCTGAAAACAGCGTCAGTCTGGGTTAGTTCCATTCAAATCATGCAAGTTAGAGTCCAAAACAAGGGCAAAAGTGTTTGGAAAAGTAAATACGATGGAGACGTATCAGGCCCCAGGCCTGGGCCATACATAAGCGTGGCGCGTTGTTGGGCTAGGCCCAAAATAGTGCGCGGGTAGGCGGGGCGGATTTTTACTTCAGTAACTTTTCTGTTCGTTGCGCTTCCCCACGACCCGCGTTGAACGTGTGACGTGGAGGATCATGCATGACGTGGGGGTCATGCGTGGGGCGGTTCCCGCACGCTGATACGTCTCCAACGTATCTATAATTTTTGATTGCTCCATGCTATATTATCTACTATTTTGGACTATATTGGGCTTTATTTTCCACTTTTATATTATTTTTGGGACTAACCTATTAACCGGAGGCCCAGCCCAGAATTGCTGTTTTTGCCTGTTTTAGGGTTTCGAAGAAAAGTAATATCAAACGGAGTCCAAACGGAATGAAACCTTCGGGAACATGATTTTCTCATCAGATAAGACCCAGGAGACTTGGACCCTCCGTCAAGAAAGCCACGAGGCGGTCACGAGGGTGGAGGGCGCGCCCCTGCCTCGTGGGCCCCTCAAAGCTCCACCGATGTACTTATTCCTCCTATCTATATCCACGTACCCCAAACGATCAGAACAGGAGCCAAAAACCTAATTCAACCACCGCAACTTTCTGTATCCACGAGATCCCATCTTGGGGCCTGTTCCGGAGCTCCGCCGGAGGAGGCATCGATCACGGAGGGCTTTTACATCATCATCCAAGCCCCTCGATGAAGTGTGAGTAGTTTACTTCAGACCTACGGGTCCATAGTTAGTATCTAGGTCGCTTCTTCTCTCTTTTTGGATCTCAATACAATGTTCTCCCCCTCTCTTGTGGAGATCTATCCGATGTAATCTTCCTTTTGCAGTGTGTTTGTTGAGACCGATGAATTGTGGGTTTATGATCCAGTCTATCTATGAATAATATTTGAATCTTCTCTGAATTCTTTTATGTATGATTGGTTATCTTTGCAAGTCTCTTCGAATTATCAGTTTGGTTTGGCCTACTAGATTGGTTGTTCTTGCCATGGGAGAAGTGCTTAGATTTGGGTTCGATCTTGCGGTGTCCTTTCCCAATGACAAAAGGGGAAGCAAGGCACGTATTGTATCATTGACATCGAGGATAACAAGATGGGGTTTTTATCATATTGCATAAAACTATCCCTCTACATCATGTCATCTTGCTTAAGGCATTACTCTGTTTTTAACTTAATACTCTAGATGCATGCTGGATAGCGGTCGATGAGTGGAGTAATAGTAGTAGATGCAGAATCGTTTCGGTCTACTTGTCTCGGACGTGATGCCTATATACATGATCATACCTAGATATTCTCATACCTATGCTCAATTCTATCAATTGCTCAACAGTAATTTGTTCACCCACCGTAGAATACTTATGCTCTTGAGAGAAGCAACTAGTGAAACCTATGGCCCCCGGGTCTCTTTATCATCATATCAATCTCCATCACTTTATTATTGCTTTGCTTTTATTTTGCTTTTACTTTTTACTTTGCATCTCTATACCAAAAATACCAAAAATATTATTTATCATCTCTATCAGATCTCACTTTCGTAAGTGACCGTGAAGGGATTGACAACCCCTAAGCGCATTGGTTGCGTTGAGCTATTGTTTTTGTGTAGGTACAAGGGACTCGAGCATAGCCTCCTACTGGATTGATACCTTGGTTCTCAAAAACTGAGGGAAATACTTACGCTACTTTGCTGCATCATCCTCTCCTCTTCGGGGAAATCCAACGCACTGCTCAAGAGGTAGCACACGCATGCGTCTCGCAGTAAATGGTAAAGAGGCAGCTCGCGCCTTCCTCGTAAAAAGGAATAACCGCGGGGTGCAGACTGCCCGTGGACAAGTAAAGGGGTGCAAAGGAGAGCCCCTACTTGTGTACACCGACGGAAGATATTGGGTACTTTTTGTCATAGCGTTGACAGGAAAAGCATGCCTCTCAAAATAATTTTATCTCTCAATTTAAGCTTTGAGCTCTTGCACCTCAACAAATCTCTGCTTCCCTCTGCGAAGGGCCTTTCTATTTACTTTTATGCAATTTTATTTTTATTTGAGTCTCCATCTTCTCTTACAAAGCCAACTAGGGAACACTATTGTCATACTTGTGCATTGGATGTAGCTAATATTTGAGTGTGTTTCATGAATGGATCAATGATTGAGCATAATGGGATAGTGATTTCTTGTATCGGCGTTGGTATTTCGCTGAAGAGGAGAGGATGATGCAGCACAACAACGCTAAGTATTTCCCTCAGTTATGAAACCATGGTTATCAATCTAGTAGAAGAACCAAGCAACACTATGTAAACGGTACCTGCACACAAATAACAAATACTTGCAACCGAACGCGTAAGAGGGGTTGTCAAACCCTCCTCGGTATTGAAATATATTAAATTGTACGAGATTTCATAAATAGATCTGACAAAAACACAAAATAAAATAAAGAAAGAAAAAGTGCAGCAAGGTATTTTTGGGTTCTTTGGAATAATAGATCTAAACACAATATGACAGGAAATAGACCCCGGGGCCCTAGATTTCACTAGTGGCTTCTCTCAAGAAAATAGCATACAGTGGGTAAACAAATTACTGTTGGGCAATTGATAGAAGAGCAAATAATTATGATGGTATCCAAGGCAATGATCATGTATATAGGCATCACGTCCAAGATTAGTACACCGACTCCTGCTTGCATCTACTACTATTACTCCATGCATCGACCGCTATCCAGCATGCATCTAGTGTATTAAGTTCATGGAGAAACGGAGTAATGCAATAAGAATGATGACATGATGTAGGCAAGATCTATTCATTTAGGAATAAACCCCATCTTTTTATCCTTAATAGCAATGATACATGCATGCCTCGCTACCCCTGCTGTCACCGGGTGAGGACGCCACAAGCTCGAACCCATCACAAAGCACCTCTTTCCATTGCAAGAAAAATCAATCTAGTTGGCCAAGCCAAACCAAAGTTTCGGAGAAGAAATACGAGGATATAATAATCATGCATATAAGATATCAAAGAAGACCCAAATAATATTCATGGATAGATCTGATCATAAACTCACAATTCATCGGATCCCAACAAACACACCGCAAAAAGTCATTACATCAAATAGATCTCCAAGAACATCGAAGAGAACATTGTATTGAGAATCAAAAATAGAGAAGAATCCATCTAGCTACTGCCTACGGACCCATAGGTCTATGGAAAACTACTCACGCATCATCGGAGGAGCACCAATGAGGATTTTGAACCCCTCCATGATCCTGGTCCCCTCTAGCAAGGTGCCGAAATAGCGCTCTAGATTGGATCTCGTGGTTCTAGAACTTGCGGCGGCTGGAATTGTATTTTGTTGACTCCCCTACAGTTTCTGGAATATTTGGGTATTTATAGAGCTGAGAGGTGGTGGAAAGGACTACCGTGGCCTCCATTACCCATCGGGACGTGTTTGGGGCTTCTGGCACGTCTTGGTGTCTTGTGGGCCCCACGGGCCTCCCCTCTTGCACTTCCTTGGCTCCCAAGTTGTCTTCTGGGCAAAAAAATCTCCAAAAAGTTTCACTTCATTTGGTACTATTATTCTGCGAAGTAAAAACAGTAACTAGCACTTGGCATTATGTCAATAGGTTAGTCGCAAAAAATGATATAAAGTTGCTATAAAATGAATGTAAAACATCCAAGAATGATAACATAACAACATGGAACAATATAAAATTATAGATACATTGGAGACATATCAACATCTCCAGGCTTAATTCCTTCTTGTCCTCGAGTAGGTAACTGACAAAAAACATAATTTTTCATGTGGAATGCTGCCTAACATGTTCATCACATATTCTTTTCTTTTGTAGCATGGACATTTGGACTTCTAGATGATTCAAAGCAATATATAATCTATATTTGACATGAATATTTCAATACTCAACCATATCAACAAACAACCATGTCTTTCAAAATATCAACACTAAAGAAAGTTATCCCTAGCCCATCATGCTCAATCATTGATCCATTCATGAAACACACTCAAATATTAGCTACATCCAATGCACAAGTATGATCATAGTGCTCCCTAGTTGGTGCTTTATAAGAGAAGATGGAGACTCAAATAAAATAAAAATTGCATAAAGTAAATAGATAGGCCCTTCGCAGAGGGAAGCAGAGATTTGTAGAGGTGCCAGAGCTCAAAGCTTAAATTGAGTGATAAAATATTTTCGGAGGCATACTTTTCCCGTCAAGAATTCCCAATACTTTCCATGCTAGATACATCATAGGCGGTTCCCAAACATTAAAAAAAAATTATTCCTTTGTCCACCATTCTTTCAGAACCCATGGCTAGCCGTATCCATGGGTGCCATCCATACCAATACTTTCCAAGGAATTTATTATTTGACAACATAAAGTAAATTTCTTTTTCATTTCGGGACTGGGCATCCCTATTACCACCACACTCTCGTGCAATGACAAGTTAATAAACACTCATCTTGAGAATAACACATCTAGCATGGAAAAATAGTGGCCACCCCCTGCCGCTTCATGAGCGGTACGGGCACACAAAAAGGAAATCCATTTTGAAAATTTGAGTTGGCACATACAAATTTACTTAGAAGGGCACGGGAATACCACATATAGGTAGGTATGGTGGACTCATATGGCACAACTTGGTTTAAGGATTTTCGATGCACATGTAGTATTCCTACTTAGTACAAGGAAGGCTAGCAAATAGATTGAGAAGCAACCAACCAAGAAATGAAAATTCTTATGAACGAGCATTAAGCATAACTAACACCGAATAATGCATCACAAGTAGGATGTAATTTCATTGCATAACTATTGACTTTCGTACTTGCATAGGGAATCACAAACCTTAACACCAAGCATAATTACCCACCAACATGACTCACATATTACTATCATCATATCTCAAAACTATTACAAAGAGTCAAGTTTATAATATCCAATGATCTTCATGAAAGTTTTTATTATATCCCCCTTGGATATCTATCACTTTGGGACTAATTTCATATATTACCATTGCTTATAACAAGCTCTCGAACAAATTTAAGTGAAGAACATGAGCATAAATATATTTTTTCATCATATCTCAAAATAATATAAGTGAAGCATGGGAGTATTTCTTCAAAATATAGAAAACCACCATGCTCAAAAAGATATAAGTAAAGCGCTAGAGAAATTCCATAGCTCAAAAAATTTAAGTGAAGCACATAGAGCAATTCTAACAAATCATAGCATCATTATGACTTTCTCAAATAGGTGTGTCCTGCAAGGATGATTATATCAAACTAAAAAGCAAATCAAGCAAAGACTCATATAATACAAGACGCTCCAAGGAAAACTCATGATATGTGACGAATAAAAATATAGCTCCAAGTAAAATTACCAATGGTCGTTAGAAGAAAGAGGGGATGCCCTGGATTACCTTGGGGTGCCATGGGCATCCCCAAGCTTAGGCTCTTTTCACTCCTTATTCCTTCATCCATGGTGTCACCCAAAACATGAAAACTTCAATCACACAAAACTTGTAACATCCCAAAATTCTAAATTTTGGAATGTTATATTAAATAAATAGTTTTGATTGTTTGTTTGATTGTGGTGTGGTTGCTTGTGTGAAATTGGGTGAAAGTTGAAACTTTTTGAAAGTTGAATGAGAGGGAATGAAATGACTTTCCCAAACTTTCACCTTGCATTTATGATCTCCATGAATTCATATTCATTTCATCACAAAACCCTAGAGTGAAGATGATATGACTTCTTCCATTTAAATAAATGAAAAGAGTTTTGAAAAGATTTGAATTCCATTTGGAAATATTTCAAATTCAGAAACTTTATGCAACTCAATGATTTTCATGGGAGAAGATAAATTGACTTCTTAAAATCAATTGAAATATGAGTTGGAAGTTTAAAAGGATCAAATTTAAAGCCCCTTTGAAGTTATTTTGAAACCCACTTTCAAGTTGGAGTTATTTGGCTTTTATTCAGATTATTTTCCTCCTAGAAATAAATAAATGGAAATAAGGGTAAAATGATTCCCTTCAATGGAAAATTAGGAGAAAATAAATTTGAAATCATTTTGGCATTTAAAAAATGATTTGTATTGGGTTTTATTTAAAATATTTTTTCCTATGAAAAAGATTAATTATGAGTGAGGGTAAAATGACTCCCTCCAAAGGAAAAATAGTGGGGGATTAGTTCTAAGTCATTTGGACATTTTAAAAGTCTTTCTGAATTATTTTATTGCATCAGAATGTTTTTGCAATTTTTGTAATTTTATATGTATTTTATTTGGTCAAACAAAAATGTGTACATGTATCTATATACTCCCTAGAATTTATGTGCAAATTTTCCAGTTATTTCAAATTAGTTAGATTTGTTTTGCAAGAACTATGTGTTCTCTATTTTTTTTAATAAAAAAAGAGGAACCCAGCCGGCCAGGCTCGCACCAGCCGCAGTCCAGCCAACGAAATCGGCCCACGGCCCACTCCTCGCGTGCAAAGCGCTTCTCTTCGGTCACACGAACCCTCCTCTCGTTCCCGCTCGCCTCTCCCTCTCTCTGACAGTGGGGCCCACGTCTTCTTCTTCCTCAAGCCATGCCTGAATCATGCACGTTGATACGTCTCCAACGTATCTATAATTTTTGATTGCTCCATGCTATATTATCTACTGTTTTGGACTATATTGGGCTTCATTTTCCACTTTTATATTATTTTTGGGACTAACCTATTAACCGGAGGCCCAGCCCAGAATTGTTGTTTTTTGCCTATTTCAGTGTTTCGAAGAAACAGAATATCAAACGGAGTCCAAACGGAATGAAACCTTCGGGAACGTGATTTTCTCACCGAACATGATCCAGGAGACTTGGACCCTATGCCAAGGCATCAGAGAGGCGATCACGAGGGTGGGGGGCGCGCCCCCTGCCTCATGGGCCCCTCGGTGCTCCTCCGACGTACTCCTTCCTCCTATATATACCTACGTACCCCCAAACGATCAGAACAGGAGCCGAAAACCTAATTCCACCGCCGCAACTTTCTGTATCCACGAGATCCCATCTTGGGGCCTGTTCCGGAGCTCCGCCGAAGAGGGCCGTCATCACGGAGGGCTTCTACATCATCATAGCCTCTCCGATGAAGTGTGAGTAGTTTACCTCAGACCTTCGGGTCCATAGTTAGTAGCTAGATGGCTTCTTCTCTCTTTTTGGATCTCAATACAAAGTTCTCCCCCTCTCTCGTGGAGATCTATTTGATGTAATCTTCTTTTTGCGGTGTGTTTGTTGAGACCGATGAATTGTGGGTTTATGATCAAGTCTATCTATGAATAATATTTGAATCTTCTCTGAATTCTTTTATGTATGATTGGTTATCTTTGCAAGTCTCTTCGAATTATATGTTTGGTTTGGCCAACTAGATTGGTAGTTCTTGCCATGGGAGAAGTGCTTAGCTTTGGGTTCGATCTTGCGGTGTCCTTTCCCAGTGACAGAAGGGGCAGCAAGGCACGTATTGTATTGTTGCCATCGAGGATAACAAGATGGGGTTTTCATCATATTGCATGAGTCTATCCCTCTACATCATGTCATCTTTGTTAAGGCGTTACTCTGTTTTTAACTTAATACTCTAGATGCATGCTGGATAGCGGTCGATGAGTGGAGTAATAGAAGTAGATGCAGGCAGGAGTCGGTCTACTTGTCTAGGACGTGATGCCTATATACATGATCATACCTAGATATTCTCATAACTATGCTCAATTCTGTCAATGGCTCAATAGTAATTTGTTCACCCACCGTAGAATACTTATGCTCTCGAGAGAAGCCACTAGTGAGACCTACACCCCCCGGGTCTATCTTCATCATATTAATCTCCTACTACTTAGTTATTTCCTTTGCTTTTTTTATTTTGCCTTTATTTTACTATGCATCTTTACAACAAAAATACCAAAAATATTATCTTATCATATCTATCAGATCTCACTCTCGTAAGTGGCCGTGTAGGGATTGACAACCCCTATTCGTGTTGGTTGCGAGGATTTATTTGTTTTGTGCAGGTACGAGGGACTCACGCATAGCCTCCTACTGGATTGATACCTTGGTTCTCAAAAACTGAGGGAAATACTTACGCTACTTTGCTGCATCATCCCTTCCTCTTCGGGGAAAACCAACGTAGTGCTCAAGAGGTAGCAAGAAGGATTTCTGGCACCGTTGCCAGGGAGGTCTACCCAAAAGTCAATATACCAAGTACCGATTACATACCCTTATCTCCCGCATTACATTATTTGCCATTTTCCTCTCCCCCACTTCACCCTTGCAGTTTTATTCGCGCTCTCTCTCTCTATCCTCCCTCTCTTTCTCTATTTGCCTCTTTTTGCCTACTTGCTTTTTGTTTGCTTGTGTGTTAGTTTGCTTGCTTGTCACAATGGCTCAAGATAATACTAAATTGTGTGACTTCACCAATACCAATAACAATGATTTTATTAGCACTCCGATTGCTCCTCTCACCGATGCTGAATCTTGTGAAATTAATACTGCTTTGCTGAATCTTGTCATGAAAGATCCGTTTTCCGGCCTTCCTAGTGAAGATGCCGCTACCCATCTAGATAGCTTCGTTGATTTGTGTGATATGCAAAAGAAGAAAGATGTGGATAATGATATTGTTAAATTGAAGCTATTTCCTTTTTCGCTTAGAGATCGTGCTAAAGCTTGGTTTTCGTCTTTGCCTAAAAATAGTATTGATTCATGGAACAAGTGCAAAGATGCTTTTATCTCTAAGTATTTTCCTCCCGCTAAGATCATCTCTCTTAGAAACGATATTATGAATTTTAAGCAACTTGATCATGAACATGTTGCACAAGCTTGGGAGAGAATGAAACTAATGATACGTAATTGCCCTACTCATGGTTTAAATTTGTGGATGATTATACAAAAATTTTATGCTGGATTGAATTTTGCTTCTAGAAATCTTTTAGATTCGGCCGCAGGAGGCACTTTTATGGAAATCACTTTAGGAGAAGCTACTAAACTTCTAGATAATATTATGGTTAATTATTCTCAATGGCATACTGAAAGATCTACTAATAAAAAGGTGCATGCGATAGAAGAAATTAATGTTTTGAGTGGAAAGATGGATGAACTTATGAAATTATTTGCTAATAAGAGTGTTTCTTCTGATCCTAATGATATGCCCTTGTCTACTTTGATTGAGAATAATAATGAATCTATGGATGTGAATTTTCTTAGTAGGAACAATTTTGGTAACAACGCGTATAGAGGAAATTTTAATCCTAGGCCTTATCCTAGTGATCCCTCTAATAATTATGGTAATTCCTATAACAATTATTATGGAAATTATAATAAGATGCCCTCTGATTTTGAATCTAATATTAAAGAATTTATTACTTCGCAAAAGAATTTTAATGCTTTGATTGAAGAAAAATTGCTTAAGATTGATGAGTTGGCTAGGAACGTTGATAGTATTTCTCTTGATGTTGATTCTTTGAAACTTAGATCTATTCCACCTAAGCATGATATCAATGAGTCTCTCAAAGCCATGAGAATTTCCATTGATGAGTGCAAAGAAAGAACCGCTAGGATGCCTGCTAAGAAAGATGCCTTTATAAGAGCATGTTCTTCTAGTTCCTATGAAAATGAAGATGAAGATGTAAAAGTTATTGATGTGCCCCCTATTAAATCTTTGTTTTTCAATATGCATCTTAATAATGATGGGGCTGAATATGATCCACCTTTACCTAGAAGGCATTCCAAGAATTCGGAATTTGTTGATCTTGATGCTAAAATTGATAAAATTGTGATTGAAGAAACTAAAACCCTAGATGTTGCTAAACCCACTATTATGGATTTCAAGGAATTTAACTATGAAAATTGCTCTTTGATTGATTGTATTTCCTTGTTGCAATCCGTGCTAAATTCTCCTCACGCTTATAGTCAAAATAAAGCGTTTACTAAACATATCGTTGATGCCTTGATGCAATCTTATGAAGAAAAACTTGAATTGGAAGTTTCTATCCCTAGAAAACTTTATGATGAGTGGGAACCAACTATTAAAATTAAAATTAAAGATCATGAATGCTATGCTTTATGTGATTTGCGTGCTAGTGTTTCCACGATTCCAAAGACTTTGTGTGATTTGTTAGGTTTCCGTGATTTCGATGATTGCTCTCTAAACTTGCACGTTGCGGATTCCACTATTAAGAAACCTATGGGAAGAATTAATGATGTTCTTATTGTTTCAAATAGGAATTATGTACCCGTAGATTCTATTGTTCTTGACATAGATTGCAATCCTTCATGTCCTATTATTCTTGGTAGACCTTTCCTTAGAACGATTGGTGCAATTATTGATATGAAGGAAGGAAATATTAGATTCCAATTTCCATTAAGGAAAGGAGTGGAACACTTTACTAGAAATAAAATTAAATTACCTTATGAATCTATTATGAGAGCCACTTATGGATTGCCTACCAAAGATGGCTATACCTAGATCTATCCTTGCTTGTTATGCCTAGCTAGGGGCGTTAAACGATAGCGCTTGTTGGGAGGCAGCCCAATTTTACTTTTATTCCTTGCTTTTTACTCCTGTTTAGTAATACATAATTTATCTATCCTCTGTTTTGGTTGTGTTTTTTGTGTTTAATTAGTGTTTGTGCCAAGTAGAACCGTTGGGAAGACTTGGGGAAAGTCTTGTTACACTTGCTGTAAAAAACAGAAACTTTAGCGCTCACGAAAACTGATTTCATTTTTATTTGGAGAGTGATATTTAGTTAATTCTTTTTGAAGATGATTAATAGATAAATTACTCACGTCCAGAAATTTATTTTAGAATTTTTGGGGTTCCAGATCTTGCGCTAGCTACAGATTACTACAGACTGTTCTGTTTTTGACAAATTCTGTTTTTCGTGTGTTGTTTGCTAATTTTGATGAATCTATGGCTAGTAAAATAGTTTATAAACCATAGAGAAGTTGGAATACAGTAGGTATAACACAAATATAAATAAAGAATGAGTTCATTATATTACCTTGAAGTGGTCTTTTATTTTCTTTCGCTAACAGAGCTCACGAGATTTTCTACTTTATGTTTTGTGTTGTGAAGTTTTCAAGTTTTGGGTAAAGATTTGATGGATTATGGAACAAGGAGTGGCAAGAGCCTAAGCTTGGGGATGCCCATGGCACCCCCAAGATAATCTAAGGACACCTAAAATCCAAAGCTTGGGGATGCCCCGGAAGGCATCCCCTCTTTCGTCTACTTCTATCGGTAGAGCTATATTTTTATTCACCACATGATATGTGTTTTGCTTGGAGCGTCTTGTATGATTTGAGTCTTTACCTTTAAGTTTACCACAATCATCCTTGCTGTACACACCTTTTGAGAGAGCCATACATGATTTGGAATTTCTTAGAATACTCTATGTGCTTCGCTTATATCTTTTGAGTTAAATAAATTTGCTCTAGTACTTCACTTATATCTTTTAGAGCATGGTGGTGGATTTGTTTTATAGAAACTATTGATCTCTCATGCTTCACTTATATTATTTTGAGAGTCTTAAAAAGCATGGTAATTTGCTTAAAATCCTAATATGCTTGGTATACAAGATTAATAATAAAACTTTCTTATGAGTGTGTTGAATACTATGAGAAGTTTGATGCTTGATAATTGTTTTGAGATATAAAGATGGTGATATTAAAGTTGTGCTAGTTGAGTAGTTGTGAATTTGAGAAATACTCGTGTTAAAGTTTGTGATTCCCGTAGCATGCACGTATGGTGAACCATTATGTGATGAAGTCGGAGCATGATTTATTTTTTTGATTGTCTTCCTTATGAGTGGCGGTCGGGGACGAGCGATGGTCTTTTCCTACCAATCTATTCCCCTAGGAGCATGCGCGTAATACTTTGCTTTGATAACTTGTAGATTTTTGCAATAAGTATATGAGTTCTTTATGACTAATGTTGAGTCCATGGATTATACGCACTCTCACCCTTCCACCTTTGCTAGCCTCTCTAATACCGCGCACCTTTCGCTGGTATCATACACCCACCATATACCTTCCTCAAAACAGACACCATACCTACCTATTATGGCATTTCCATAGCAATTCCGAGATATATTGCCATGCAACTTTCCACCATTCTGCTTCATCATTGTCATATTGCTTAGCATGATCATGTAGTTGACATCGTATTTGTGGCAAAGCCACTATTCATAATTCTTTCATATGTGTCACTCTTGATTCATTGCATATCCCGGTACACCGCCGGAGGCATTCATATAGAGTCATATTTTGTTCTAAGTATCGAGTTGTAATTATTGAGTTGTAAGAAAAATAAAAGTGTGATGATCATCATTATTAGAGCATTGTCCCAGTGAGGAAAGGATGATGGAGACTATGATTCCCCCACAAGTCGTGATGATACTCCGGACGAAAAAAAAGAGAAAGAAAAGAGGCCATAAAAAGAGAAAAGGCCCAAATAAAAAAAAATAAAAAATGAGAGAAAAAGAGAGAAGGGACAATGTTACTATCCTTTTACCACACTTGTGCTTCAAAGTAGCACCATGATATTCATGATAGAGAGTCTCCTATGTTATCACTTTCATATACTAGTGGGAATTTTTCATTATAGAACTTGGCTTGTATATTTCAATGATGGGCTTCCTCAAAATGCCCTAGGTCTTCACGAGCAAGCAAGTTGGATGCACACCCACTTAGTTTCTTTTTGAGCTTTCATATACTTATAGCTCTAGTGCATCCGTTGCATGGCAATCCATACTCACTCACATTGATATCTATTGATGGGCATCTCCATAGCCCGTTGATACGCCTAGTTGATGTGAGACTATCTTCTCCCTTTTTGTGTTCTCCACAACCACCATTCTATTCCACCTATAGTGCTACGTCCATGGGTCATGCTCATGTATTGCGTGAAGATTGAAAAAGTTTGAGAATGTCAAAAGTATGAAACAATTGCTTGGCTTGTCATCGGGGTTGTGCATGATTTAAATATTTTGTGTGGTGAAGATGGAGCATAGCCAGACTATATGATTTTGTAGGGTTAACTTTCTTTGGCCATGCTATTTTGAGAAGACATAATTGCTTTGTTAGTATGCTTGAAGTATTATTATTTTTATGTCAATACTAAACTTTTGTCTTGAATCTTTCGGATCTGAATATTCATACCACAATTAGGAAGAATTACATTAAAATTATGCCAAGCAGCACTCCGCATCAAAAATTCTGTTTTTATCAATTACCTACTCGAGGACGAGCAGGAATTAAGCTTGGGGATGCTTGATACGTCTCCAACGTATCTATAATTTTTGATTGCTCCATGCTATATTATCTACTATTTTGGACATTATTGGGCTTTATTATCCACTTTTATATTATTTTTGGGACTAACCTATTAACCGGAGGCCCGGCCCAGAATTGCTGTTTTTTGCCTGCTTTAGGGTTTCAAAGAAAAGGAATATCAAACATAGTCCAAACGGAATGAAACCTTCGGGAACGTGATTTTCTCAACAAACAAGACCCGGGAGACTTGGACCCTACGTCAAGACACAAAAGAGGAGGCCACAAGGTAGGGGGCGCGCCTCCCCCCAAGCGCGCCCTCCAGCCTCGTGGGCCCCCTGTTGCTCCACCGACGTACTCCTTCCTCCTATATATACCTACATACCCCCAAACGATCAGATACGGAGCCAAAAACCTAATTCCACCGCCGCAACTTTCTGTATCCACGAGATCCCATCTTCGGGCCTGTTCCGGAGCTCCGCCGGAGGGGGCATCGATCATGGAGGGCTTCTACATCAACACCATAGCCTCTCCGATGAAGTCTGAGTAGTTTACCTCAGACCAATGGGTCCATAGTTATTAGCTAGATGGCTTCTTCTCTCTTTTTGGATCTCAATACAATGTTCTCCCCCTCTCTTGTGGAGAACTATTCGATGTAATCTTCTTTTTGCGGTGTGTTTGTTGAGACCAATGAATTGTGGGTTTATGATCAAGTCTATCTATGAACAATATTTGAATCTCCTCTGAATTCTTTTATGTTTGATTGGTTATCTTTGGAAGTCTCTTCGAATTATCAGTTTGCTTTGGCCTACTAGATTGATCTTTCTTGCAATGGGAGAAGTGCTTAGCTTTGGGTTCAATCTTGCGGTGTCCTTTCCCAGTGACAGTAGGGGCAGCAAGGCACGTATTGTATTGTTGGCATCGAGGATAACAAGATGGGGTTTTCATCATATTGCATGAGTCTATCCCTCTACATCATGTCATCTTGCTTAAGGCGTTACTCTGTTTTTAACTTAATACTCTAGATGCATGCTGGATAGCGGTCGATGAGCGGAGTAATAGTAGTAGATGCAGGCAGGAGTCGGTCTACTTCACTAGGACGTGATGCCTATATACATGATCATACCTAGATATTCTCATAACTATGCTCAATTCTGTCAATTGCTCAACAGTAATTTGTTCACCCACCGTAGAATACTTATGCTCTCGAGAGAAGCCACTAGTGAAACCTATGGCCCTCGGGTCTATCTTCATCATATTAATCTCCTACTACTTAGTTATTTCCTTTGCTTTTTTTATTTTGCCTTTATTTTACTTTGCATCTTTATCACAAAAATACCAAAAATATTATGTTATCATATCTATCAGATCTCACTCTCGTAAGTGGCCGTGTAGGGATTGACGACCCCTATTCGCGTTGATTGCAAGGATTTATTTGTTTTGTGCAGGTATGAGGGACTCGCGCATAGCCTCCTACTGGATTGATACCTTGGTTCTCAAAAACTGAGGGAAATACTTACGCTACTTTGCTACATCATCACTTCCTCTTCGGGGAAAACCAACGCAGTGCTCAAGAGGTAGCAATATGGAAACCTTTGCTTGACGCCTCGGGACTCCGTGCCTGCGCTTGTCTCTTTAGCACCAAAGAGGAAATGAGGACACTGCACGCGCTGGCGCCCGCATGGTGCCCGCCTGGCCTTGGTCGTCATGACTTGCGTCACGGGGACCTCGCAAGGTGCCCCTTGCCTTGATCTCTCCGCCCCTCATGAGCCAGCCTGGTGAGGCCGCCCCCGAGGAGGTCTTGTGTTGTCCGCCTCGCGAGGCATGGCCCCTCGCGAGGGTCTTGATTGTTTGCTGGTGAAGATGGGCCGTGCAGGGCCGCTGGTGAAGCCACGCCATGGGCCGCATGCAGGCAAGTCTGGGGACCCCCGTTCCGAGGATGCCGACATGTACTGTCAGCGGAAGGTATTGCCATTGATCCAAGAAGGGTGAATGACGTGCTTGATTGGCTGGCACCCACGACAGTATCCCAAATCCGAAGTTTCCTGGGATTAGCCGGGTACTATCGTCATTTCATTGAAGGTTTCTCTAAGATTGCCAAGCCAATGACCGAGCTTCTCAAGAGAGATAAGAAATTTAAATGGACTGAGGATTGTGAGAAAAGTTTCAATGACCTGAAAACCAGACTAACAACAGCACCTGTGTTGACTCTTCCAGACATCTACCGTAGCTTTGATGTGTGTTGTGATGCCTCTAGACAAGGTCTTGGATGCGTACTTATGCAAGATGGAAAGGTTGTAGCATATGCATCTCGATAGCTACGCCCCCACGAAGGGAACTATCCTACTCATGATCTAGAATTAGCCGCGGTGGTTCATGCTCTAAAAATCTGGAGGCACTATCTCATTGGAAAGAGGTGTCAAATATTTACGGACCACAAAAGCCTCAAGTACATCTTTACCCAGCCAGATTTAAACCTCCGCCAATGAAGATGGCTTGAGTTGGTCAAGGATTATGACCTTGGAATTAATTATCACCCGGGTAAGGCCAACGTGGTTGTCGATGCACTCAGCCGAAAGCCTGTCAGTGTGACTGCCATGATGGAATCCTTGCCTCCCAAACTTCAGGAAGAGATTACCCAGCTCAATCTGGTCATAGTTGATGCGGGTCTTGCTAATATTATGGAAATTACTCCTACCCTCGAGGATGAGATCCGCAAGGCTCAGCCATATGACCCAGTGCTACAAAAACATGCCAAGCATATGCTAGAGGAACAGACACCAAATTTTACCAAGGACCAGCATGGTACCCTGCGATTCTGCGGAAGAATTTGTCAGAAGCACACGAATCTTTAAGGAAGAGGATACTGTCAGAAGAATTTGTCACAAGAATATGCAAGGCTCAGTCAAGAAGATTTAAGGAAGAGGATACTGTCAGAAGCACACGAATCTTCGTATTCTATTCACCCCGGAGGCACTAAAATGTACGAAGACCTTCGACAAATATTTTAGTGGGATGGGATGAAGAAATACATCGCCTATTTTGTGGCCCGTTGCGACGTATGCAACAAAGTGAAGGCAGAACACCAGAAACCAGCCGGACTCCTCCAACCGTTGCACGTTCCACAATGGAAGTGGGATGATGTCTGCATGGATTTTATCACGGGTCTACCAAGGACTCAGCGAGGCAATGACGCAGTATGGGTCATAGTGGACACCTTAACCAAGGTAGCTCATTTTATTCCCATCAGAACAACATACTGAGCCGACCAGCTCGCACAATTGTATGTGTCTAGAATAGTCAATCTGCATGGAGTACCTCAAACAATCACTTCCGACAGAAGGTCACTTTTTACCTCCGTTTTCTGGTCAAGTCTCCATCAAGCTTTGGGGACAACACTAAAGTATAGTACACCTTATCATCCTCAGACCGATGGACAGACTAAGCGTGTAAACCAAATACTCAAAGATATGCTTCGAGCATGTGCCTTGGCACAAGGACCCAAATGGGAAGACTATATGTCGTATGCCGAGTTCTCCTACAACAATAGCTCCTAGTCCAGTCTAAAGATGTCACCTTATGAGGCTCTGTATGGTCGTAAGTGCCGCACTTCGCTAAATTGGTCTCAAACCAGAGATAGCTGCATTTTCAGAACATATCTCATGATGGAAGCAGAAAAGCAAGTCAAGGAAATCCGAGACCGATTGCAGTTAGCCAAATCCCGATAGAAGAGTTACTATGATGCAAAGCACCGACAGATCAGTTTTGAACCCGGAGAGCATGTATACCTCCGAGTACCTCCTATGAAAGGAGTCAAGAGATTTTAGACTCGCAAAAAGTTGGCACCCAAGTATACTGGCCCATTCCTGGTTATGTCCAGAGTGGGTACTATTGCATATCAGCTGGAATTGCCCCCGGAATTGTCAGAGGTACACAACGTGTTCCATGTCTCACAGCTAAGATGATGTATATCACCTCCCAAGAAAAGGACAGTATATCAGAATTAGAGCTGGTTAAGGATTTAACGTATGAGGAGAGACCGTTCAGAATCTTGAATACAATGGAAAGGGTCACCCATAGTAAAGCAAGAAAATTTTATAAGGTTCAGTAGGAGCATCACACAAAGGCAGAGGCAACTTGGGAACGTGAGAAATTTCTTAAGGAAACCTATCCAGAATTGTTTTCCCGAGCAACCGAATCTCGAGGACGAGATTCATCCTAAGTGGGGGAGGTTTGTCACAGCCTGGTTTTTGCCCTCTCTTCTTTTTCTATTTTTTATTTGAATATGGGGTTTTGGATCATTTCAGTTGGACTTAAACACTTGGTCATCACCTTGATTTTCACCCAAGTGACTCATCCCTCTCCTTAGCCATCATTTCTTCTCTAGTTAACCGCAAAATAATATTATGAATATTTTTCTTAAATGAAAAATATTCATTTCCTCCTCCAAAACCCTAACCAGCCACATGTGTTCCAAAGCAACCCCTATTTTTCTTGCCCACAAAAATCTGAGAAAAATCCCAAATATTCTTTGAACCCTAGGGCACCTTTCTAAGCAAAAATATTGCATCACTTTTTGGAATATTTTTGATACAAAAAATATTTTCTATTCTAACCAGAAATGGTAGTTTCTACAGCAACTACCATTTTACTTGCTCCAATACCGCTGAATTTTCTTGTGCATCACTACCTTCCTAGATGATTGCTAACCTCCAAAGCTTAACTCCCAACTCCTACTAATTTAACCACAGTTAACTCTCAAAGTTACTGCCCAGAAACTTACCAGGAAGTGAAACTCCAACTTACAGCACCTGGGCTCGACTCAAAGCATTGGCACAACCCAAAACACTAAGGACTACACGCCAGACATGAAATTGGGGCCAGCCGTGGCTCTATGCCGAAGTGAACGCGGTGACCACGCATGTGCACGGTGCCAGCATGCTAGCCGACGCACTCTGAGTGCCGCCGAGCACTTTGTTTGTCGCATGCTCACTTCCCTGGCTGCCGCACCTCGCCAAACTTCGCCACCATCGCCGTCTCGACGCCCTTAACCCCCTCCTGGCGCTCGCCGACACCGGAGCTCGCCACAGCGAGCACGAGCTCAACCCGGCCAACAGAATAGTGCGCCACGCACTATGTTCATTGCCACCCCCTCGTTCCTGTGCTCTTCGCCGCCCTCTCACAGTGTCCGTGTGAGCTGCTTTGCCTTTCCCCTCGCTCACTAATGCCATTCGTCGCCAGGCATCGTGTACATGTGTCCTCCGGCGGAGCTCGATCCCCTCACCTCGCTCGCCTATAAATGCAGTCCTACCCAGCACTCTCAAGCATCACAATCTCACCTCAGACACTCCACAAGACAGTAGGAAGCCGTAGCCTGGCCGGACAGGCCTCGGGCCGCCGTCCCTGAGCTCGAGCTCGTCGGCGATCCCCGTGGTTCGCCCCCATCGCTCCAGCCACTCCCAGGCTCGGGCTACTCTTCTAGAGCCTCCGCCATGCTGCAGTGGTGCCGTTCGACCCATTTGGAGCCACTGGTGCCGCCTCCCGTCGCCGTCATCCCCAACTCCGGCGACCTTTGCTCTCTGACGCCGCAGGAGAGGCTCGTTCTGACGCCATCCGACCACCCCTAGCTATTCTACGGGTACGAGCAGGTGCGCCTCGGTCTTCTCTGTCGATTTATCCCTCTGGATCTGGCCAAAGTGCCCTCCTTGCCGGCGTGTGCTCTGGTGGAGCCCCGCCGTGCTCTGTTTCCTTCTCCCCCTCCCTCTCACCTGACCAGCGGGGCCCGCTGTCAGCCACTCTGGCCGCGCCC